>NC_047679.1:63278401-63578401 GCF_011762505.2 Arvicanthis niloticus
AGACAAGTACAGACTGAGATGAATATCTTTGGAGCAATTTGTTCCTGCTAGACCCTGGAGGGCACAACAGATGAAACAGTGGCTCAAGAGAAGTCTGTGCAGGTGTCTTGCCATTGGGTACAAAGAGCCAAAGCAAATCTGTATAGAAATTTAGACTAGTTCCAGCCACAGCTGATTCATGGTTGCTCCCTGATAGCATTGCAACTCAAAAGGTTAGCAGGGCAGAAGCCTTTGGCACTTCATGTCCCCAGGAACATATGGAAAGCAGGGGCCTGAGACTGTACTCCCAGGCATACATATACAGAGTATAAGCACTAAAGTGTAGTACAATTATGCATGTACCAACAACCATTACCACTATACTTGGCTATTTATGATATACTGTTGAGAATGGTTAGGAATGCCAAAAATGCCAGGATTCCTGCCCTTGAATCTTGTTGTGAAACTCCTAGGCTTCTACTTCTATTTGTTCAGAGTACATATAAGGCAGGAATCTCGTCACTTTGTTCCATTAGTATGTACCCCCAATTTCTCCCTCTCTTTACCCATGAAATAGATCCTCTTAGTCTGAAAAATGGCTAAGATGCTTAGTATTCTACTTGCCACATTGTCCTGGATAGCTTTTGTTGACTTGACACAAACTTAGATGCATCTGGGAAGAGGGAATTTCAGTTGAAGAATTGCTTCCGTTAGTTTAGCCTGGGGAGATAGGGAACATTTTCCTGATTGGAAATTGATGGAGTGAGGCTCATCCCATTGTAGATGGTACCATTCCTGAGCAGGTAAGCCTTGGCTATATAAAAAAAGTCAGCTTAGTAAACAACAGGAAACAAACCAGTATGCAGTGTTGATCTTTGGTCTGCATCAGTTCTTCCCTCCAGATTTCTGCCCTGATTTTCACAATGATGGATTATGACCTGCAACTATAAGATAAAGTAAACCCAGCCTTCCTTCAAATTGTTTTATCACAACAGAAAGCAAATAGAATGTATAGATATATAAGAAAGGAATGTGCAGAGAATGACTATAAGAAGCATGCCTGTTTGAATAAAATTATGCAATCTTATTAGCATCTGATCCATATAAATATAGAATAAAAATGTAAGTGTTCAAATCTCTCCTAACCTGGTAATATGTCATATTCCTTCAGTGTCTCCTGAAGACAATTTCCCAGATACTATCTCATGATTCTTCTTTTTTTTTTTTCTGCTATGCTCTTTTTTTAAATTGGATATTTTCTTTATTTTATTTCAAATGTTATCCCCCTTTCCATCTTCACCTGTCCTCCTGCTTCTATGAGGCTGTTTCCCCACCCACCCACTGACTTCAGCCTCCCAACCCTCACATTCCCCTACACTGGGGCACTGAGGTTTCAGAGGATCAATAGCCTCTTCTCCCACTGATGCCCAACAAGGCCATCCTCTGCTATACATGCAGCTGGAGCCACGGGTCCTTTCATATGTTTTCCTTGGTTGGTGGTTTAGTCCATGGGAGCTCTGGGGAGTCTGGTTGGTTGATATTGTTGCTCTTCCTATGGTGTTACAAACCCATTCAGCTCCTTCAGTTTTTTCTCTAACTCCTCCATTGGGGACCCAAGCTCAGTTCAATGGTTGGCTGCGAGCATCCACATCTGTATTAGTCAGGCTCTGGCAGAGACTCTTAAGAGACAGCTATATCAGGCTCCTGTCAGCATGCACTTCTTGGCATCCACAATAGTGTCTGGGTTTGGTGTCTGTATATGGGATGGATCCCCAGGTGGGGAAGCCTCTGAATGGTCTTTCCTTCCGTCTCTGCTCCACACTTTGTCTCCATATTTGCTCCTGTGAGTATTTTGTTCAGCCCTTCTAAGAAGGACTGAAGCACCCACACTTTGGTCTTTCTTATTCTTGAGCTTCATGTAGTCTATGAATTGTATCTTGGGTATTATGAGCTTTTGGGCTAATATCCACTTATCAATGAGTGCATACCATGTGTGTTTCTTTGGTGATTTGGTTACCTCACTCAGGATGATATTTTCTAGTTCTGTCCATTTGCCTAAGAATTTCATGAATTCATTGTTTTTAATAACTGAGTAGTACTCCATTGTGTATATCTCATGATTCTTGCTTTCATACTCTTTCTTATCTATCATATCCCATAATTAAATCCGAAGAAACATAAGAGAATATTCTCCAAAGTAACTAAGTATTCTTACTCATATTATTTTCTACTTATAGAAAGTTGAAATAGAATTCAGTTAATTTAATATCTTAATCAAAATCTTATGAAATGAAATATGAGAATACTCTTGAAGCAAAATTTTCTTTTTAAAAAAACTTTAATATTTTGTGGTTTTAATTGCAAAAAAGCTATATTCACAATTTTTACTGCCAAAAATATTTATTTATTTGTTTGTTTATTTGTTTATTTATTTACTTCATCTACTGATGGTCAAACTCTGGGGCCCATGCATGCTAGACAAGTTCTTTCCAAATTAATTACATCAAATTTTACATGAATTACTTAAATTATAAATTAAAATACAGCTAACAATTGTCCCTTGAGAAAAAGGTGATTGATGTTTTACTGTAAAGATTATAGCTGGTTTAAGGTATATCCTCTGTCTTGGCTAGCTTTGCTGTAACTTGACACAAGGAACCTCAATTGAGAAAAGTTCTCCATAAGATCCAGGTATATGGTATTTTCTTGATGATAGAGGGGGGCAGGCCCAGCTCTTTGTAGGGTGATGCCATCCCTGGGCTGGTGGTCCTGAGTTCTATTAGAAAACAGGCTGAGCAAGGCATGAGAAGCAAGCCAGTAAGCAGCACCCCTCCATGGCCTCTGCATTGTCACTTCCTGCCTCTAGGTTCCTGCCCTGTTTGAGAGCCTGTCACAACTCCCTTCAATGGTAAACAGTGCTGTGGGAGCATAAGCCAAATAAACCCTCTTCTCCCTAACTTGCTTTTTGTTCATGGTGCTTCCTTGCAGCAATACAAATCCCAACTAAGACATATTCTTGTGTGACTTCAGTATATCTAAAATTATTTACAAAACGGCATAAACTCATGTATGTAAGTCACAAACATATCATGTACTTTATCTAATATTTACACATATATTGCAGCATTCTATCAGCAATATACCAGTGAGAACAGGTCTCTGTACTTTTTGAAATTGCACATTATATTCAAAGGTGATTATGAATAAATGTTCTCAGCTGGAACACCTCTATTATTATACAAATGTAGCTAGATACCTGTATATTCCCTAATATCATATAAAATTTTAAGATGTGGAGCCAATAAATTAAGTGAATGCCATTTACCAGTGTGTTCCTTAAACAAGAAGTAGATGAGCCACCATCATGGTGCATTTTCCTTGTACTACTATACTTGCAAATATGCCTTGAAAGTATGTATAGGATATCAAATTCTAACAATTGTGTGCCTATTTTTTACCATTTAGTCATGTTTAACTTCTAGAAAATTTTAGAGCTTTCACTTCTTCCTCTGTACTATTGAGACTTTAATAATGAGATCTTGGGGAAGGTCCACTATAAGCAGCAAGATGTCTTTTAAATCTGTCTTATTATATAATAACTAAGCATAGTGAAGGACACTCATGTTAGAACATCCCTCCAAGGTTCAGAGCAACAGTCTTTGCTCTTCACAGTGCCTAAGTAAGTAGAATTACAAATCTAAAATCTAGTTACAAGTCCCAGCCCTAAAGCATAAAGCAATAACCCAGTCTAATTCTTTCACCAGTCGAGCCTTTGGGTCACTCAATCTTTCTACCAATGCAATGATACTTCCTTCACATTGTGTGTATATTCATAACATTGCTTCACATTGAATGGCCAAATCTATACACTGTGTCATGAAACAATTAAGTGGTCTCTCTGCTGTTGCTTCCTGATTCTTGGAAAAGTGTTTCTATTCTGTTGTCCTTCATACACATATGCTGTGGGAGGAATTTTAAAATAATAAAGGACAATTGTGCGGTTAAGTTTTCACTTTAGAAGATTTACATAAAATAAGAAATTGCTAATTTGCCACATCTTATTATTTCTCATGATTAGATTTAGATTGTCATTTTTTAATTTTTGCCGAGTATCATAACAATTTTCTCTATCAGACCATTGTATCACAGTCCTATTATAGCTATCTATTCTATTTCTACAGATCACGTGGTTATGATTCTGCCTTCTGATTTCAAATTTTTCTTTGAAAATCACGCCATACAGAAGTTTATTTTGTGCTTACTTAGATCACAGCTTTGTAAAGTTTTACTTCCCTCATTTAACTCAAGAAATATTGTGCAATCTCAGGCACATATTCAAATAAAATATGTATACAAATCAAACATTTACTAATAATAAATCATAAAAATTACTTTTAAAATTCTTAGGTATACATATATTACCATTTATTAAAAATGAGGGAACATTTACATGTTAATCAGATACATAAGATTATTTATGTTTATATAAACAATTAAATCTTGGATCTTGCACCTGGGCCCAATCTAATAAATGTAGCAGATTTCAACCCTCATCAAAAAAGCTTCTCTTTACTGCAGAGGAACATGATTTCAAAAAACCATAATTAGTCAAAATGCAGATAACATATGATCATAAGGTGCCAAGCCCCAGTTGGTACATTTACAACACTACTTCCACACCTAAGTCTCTGGGAACATCATGGAAGAGAACTTGGGGAGATTGTTAAAGCCAGGAAACCTGGACGTCTGCTAAAAGATTGTCTCCGAGAAATGACAGACAAGCCTCATCCTTACTACACTACCAATATGGCTGCCTAAATAAGACCTGAACAATGACAACACTAATAGACATGCTAAAGTGGAAGGTAAAGCATGATTGTAGGGAGACAAAAAAAAAAACATAAACCAGCACTAAAGTGACTCAATATGCTTTGTAGATATATTTGTGCATCATGTATATGTATATATCAATAATAACTCAATAAAAAGTCCATAGATTTTGAAAGGGTATGAGGAAAGACACAGAAGGATTTGAAAGGAAGAAAAGAAGTGCAAATTATGTTTCTATACGTTTTGTCTATTCTTCTCTCATATAGTATATCCCAACCACAGTCTTCCCTCCATCCTCTCCTCCCAGTCTCTCCCTCCTTCTCTCTCCACATCCACTTCCCCTCTGTTTTGCTTCAGAAAAAGTCAGACTGCCCATGGATCCACAAACCCACAGAACCTAAGTAACAAGGAGGGTTCAATGTGGGGAATGCATGAATCTCCATGGGAAGAAAAAAGAGAGTGGGTATTTAAAATTTTTAATTGCAAAAATTGAAATAAAACTATTTAGATCTTACAACATAAAGATGTTCAGTGTTTTCAGGTATTGTTGCTATTTTAATCTCATTATTAATAATGCTATGCAAATTGCTTCATATAAATACATAGAACAAAGTAGCAGAAGTATGTTTAGAGCTACCTGAGAAACTCTAGGAAGTTTTGTCCTAATGTCAAACCAAAATATATTTAATGATGTATGTTTGAAATTCATGTCAGGCACTCGCCCGGATCCCTGTGGCTGGAGCAGACACCCAGCTGGTCTGCTCCCACGTGGAAACTGCATCATGAGACATCCAAGAGAGGCCACTGACCTCAGAGTGGCAGGTAAGATCAGTCAGTCGCCCACCGCCCTACAACCCAGAGCAGGTTGTCCTGGGAGCAGGGAGCCCACAGGACCCACCAGGCACCCAAACCCCATCCTTACAGAACACTACTCCCCTTCTGCCCCTCGATCGGATCCCTGTGGCTGGAGTAGACACACAGCTGGTCTACTCCCCTCTGGAAACCATATCCTGAGATATCCTAGAGAGGCCAGTGACCTCAGAGGGGCAGACAACCACTGGTCTGATCCCTTGTGGAAACTGTATCCTGAGACATCCTAGAAAGGCCACTGACCTCAGGGCAGGGGACAGCATATCCCGGGGCATCCTAGAGGAGCCACTGAACTCAGAGCAGCAGACACCATATCCTGAGACATCCTAGAGGAGTTGCTACATTCAGAGCAGCAGACACCTAGCTGGTCTGCTACCATAGAAACACCATATCCTGAGATATCCTAGAGGAGTCACTGTACCCGGAGCAGCTGGAGCTCAGGATCACAGGACCACAGAGACATCTGGACCCTGAGTAGTTCTGACACAAGCAAGATAACTGGAAAGACAGGCTCCAGTCAGAACCAGTGAGTGAAGGAAGCACTAGAGCTAACCAAATGGCGAAAGGCAAGTGAAAGAACATAAACAAAAGAAACCAAAGTTACTTGGCATCACCAGAACACAGTTCTCCCACCATAGCAAGTCCTGAACACCATATCATACTGGAAAAGCAGGATTAAAAATTAAAATCACTTCTCATGATGATGATAGAGGGCTGTAAAACAGACATAAATAACACTCTCAAAGAAATTGAGGAGAACACAGGTAAACAGGTAGAAGCTCTTAAAGAATTGCAAGAAAACACAACCAAACAGGTGAAGGAATTAGAACCATCTAGGATCTAAAAATGAAAGTAGAAACAATAAAGTAATCTCAAAGGGAGACTGCCCTGGAGATAGAAAACCTAGGAAAGAGATCAGGAGTCAAAGATGCAAGCATCACCAACAGATTACAAGAGATAGAAGAGAGAATCTCATGCACAGAAGATACCATGGAAAATATTGACACAACTGTCAAAGAAAATGCAAAATGCAAAAAGCTCCTAAACAAAAACAGCCAGGAAATCCAGGATACAATGAGAAGACCAAACCTAAGGATAATAGGTATGGATGAGGGTGAAGACTCCCAACTTAAAGGGCCAGTAAATATCTTCAACAAAATTATAGAGGAAAACTTCCCTAACCTAAAGAAAGAGATGTCCTTAAATATACAGGAAGCCTACAGAACCCCAAATAGACTAGACTAAAAAAGAAATACCTCCCGTCACATAATAATCAAAACATCAAATATACAAAACGAAAAAAAAAAATACTAAAAGCAGTAAGGTAAGAAGGCAAAGTAACATATAAAGGCAGACCTATAAGAATTACACCAGACTTCCCACCAGGGACTATATAAGCCAGAAGATCCTGGACTGATATCATACAGACCCTAAGAGATCACAAATGCCAGCCCAAACTAATATACCCATCGAAAGTCTCCATCAGTATTGATGGAGAAACCAAGATATTCTATGACAAACCAAATTTACACAATATCTTCCCACAAATCCAGCACTTCAAAGGATAATGGATGGAAAACTGCAACACAAGGAGGGAAACTACAACCTAGAAAAAGCAAGAAAGTAATTTTTCAACAACCCCAAAAGAAGATAGTTACATAAACATATAATTCCACCTCTAATAACAAAAATAACAGGAAGCAACAATCAATTTTCTTTAGTATCTCTTAATAGCAATGGACTTAATTCTCCAATAAAAACACATAGACTATCAGACTGGATACATAAACAGGACCCAGAATTTTGCTGCATACAGGAAACGCATCTCTGTGACAAAGACAGACACTACCTCAGAGTAAAAGGATGGAAAACAATCTTCCAAGAAAATGGTCCCAAGAAACAAGCTGCAGTAGCAATTCTAATATCAAATAAAATTGATTTTCAACCAAAAGTAATCAAAAAAGATAAGGAAGGATACTTCTTACTCATAAAAGGAAAAATGTACCAACAAGAACTCGCAATTCTGAACATCTATGCTCCAAATGCAAGGGCACCCACATGCATTAGAGAAACTTTACTGAAGCTCAAAGCATACATTGCACCTCACACAATAATAGTGAAAAATTTCAACACCCCACTCTCAGCAATGGACAGATCATGGAAACAGAAATTAAACAGAGACACAAGGTAACTAACAGAAGTTATGAACCAAAAGAATTTAACTGATATCTATAGAACATTTCATCCTAAAACAAAAGAATATACCTTTTTCTCAGCACCTTATGGTACCTTCCCCAAAATAGACCATATAATTTGTAATAAAACAGGCCTCAACAGATACAAAAAGATTGAAATAATCCCTAGTACCTTATCAGACCACCACGGACAAAGGCTGGTCTTTAATAATGACAAAAACAATGGAAAGCCCACACACATGGGGAAACTGAAAAAAGCTCTACTCAAGGATGACTTGGTCAAGGAAGAAGTAAAGAAAGAAATTATAGACTTTTTAGAATTTAATGAAAATTAGGACACATCATACCAAAACTTGTGGGACTCCATGAAAGCAGTACTAAGAGGAAAGCCCGTAGCTCTAAGTACCTACAAAAAGAAACTGGAGAGAGCATACACTAAAAACTTGACAGCACACCTATAAGCTCTAGAACAAAAAGAAGCTAATATACCCAAGAGGAGTAAACAGAAGGAATAATGAACTCATAGCTGAAATCAACAAAGTAAAAACAGAAAGAACTATAAAAAAAAATAACAAAACCAGGAGCTGGTTCTTTGAGAAAATCAACAATATAGATAAAACCTTAGCCAGACTAACCAAAAGGCACAGAGACAGTATCCAAATTAATAAAATCAGAACTGAAAAGGGAGACATAAGAACAGAAATTGAGGAAATTAAAAAATCATCAGATCCTACTACAATAGCCTATACTCAACAAAACTGGAAAATCTGGATGAAATGGACAATATTCTAGACAGATACCAGGTACCAAAGTTAAACGAGGAGCAGATAAACCATCTAAACAGTCCCATGACCCCTAAAGAAATAGAAGCAGTCATTAAAAGTCTCCCCACCAAAAAACTCTAGTACGAGATGGTTTTAGTGCAGAATTCTATAAGACCTTCAAGGAAGACATAATACCAATTCTCTTCAAACTATTCCACAGAATAGAAACAGAAGGAACACTACCCAATTCTTTCTATGAAGCCACAATTACACTCATACTTAAACCACAGAAAGACCCAACAAAGAAAGAGAACTTCAGACCAATCTCTCTTATGAATATTGATGCAAAAATACTCAATAAAATTCTCGCAAACTGTATCCAAGAACATATCAAAACAATCATCCATCATGATCAAGTAGGCTTTATCCCAGGAATGAAAGGATGGTTCAATATTCAGAAATCCATCAGTGTAATCCACTACATAAATAAACTCAAGAAAAAAAACACATGATCATCTCACTAGATGCTGAGAAAGCATTTGACAAAATTCAACATCCCTTCATGTTAAAAGTCTTGAAAATATCAGGAATTCAAGGCCCATACCTAAACATAGTAAAAGCAATATACAGCAAGCCAGTAGCCAACATCAAACTACATGGAGAGAAACTTGAAGCAATTCCACTAAGATCAGGGACTAGGCAAGGCTGCCCACTCTCATCTTACCTATTCAATATAGTACTGGAAGTCCTAGCTAGAGCAATTAGACAACAAAAGGAAGTCAAAGGGATACAGATAGGAAAGGAAGAAGTCAAAATTTCAATATTTGCAGATGATATGATAGTATACTTAAGTGACCCTAAAACTTCCACCAGAGAATTTCTAAACCTGATAAACAACTTTAGCAATGTGGCTGGATATAAAATCAACTCAAACAAATCAGTAGCTTTCCTCTATTCAAAGGATAAACAGGCTAAGAAAGAAATTAGGGAAATGACACCCTTCACGATAGCCACAAATAAAATAAAATATGTTGGAGTGAGTCTAACCAAGCAAGTGAAAGATCTGTATGACAAGAACTTCAAGTCTCTGAAGAAAGAAATTGAAGAAGATCTCAGAAGATGGAAAGATCTCCCATGCTCCTGGATTGGCAGGATTAACTTAGTAAAAATGGCTATCCTGCCAAAAGCAATCTACAGATTCAATGCAATACCCATCAAAATTCCAAATCAATTCTTCATAGAGATAGAAAGAACAATTTACAAATTCATTTGGAATAACAAAAAGCCTAGGATATAGAGAACTATGCTCAACAATAAAAGAACTTCTGAGGGAATCACCATCCCTGAACTCAAACTGTACTACAGAGCATTAGTGATAAAAACTGCATGGTATTGGTACAGAGACAGACAGAATGATCAGTGGAATAGAATTGAAGACCCAGAAATGAACCCGCACACTTATGGTCACTTGATCTTTGACAAGGGAGCTAAATCCATCCAGTGGAAAAAGGACAGCATTTTCAAAAAATGGTGCTGGCTCAACTGGAGGTCAGCATGTGGAAGAATGCAAATTAATCCATTCTTATCCCCTTGTACAAAGCTCAACTCCAAGTGGATAAAGGACCTTCACATAAAGCCAGATACACTGAAACTAATAGAAGAGAAGTTGGGGAAGACCCTCGAATACCTAGGTACAGGGGAAAAGTTCCTGAACAGAACACCAATGGCTTATGCTCTAAGATCAAGAATCGACAAATGGGACCTCATCAAATTGCAAAGCTTCTGTAAAGCAAAGGACACTGTCAATAGGACAAAATGGCAACCAACAGATTGGGAAAAGATCATTACCAATCCTACATCTGATAGAGGGCTAATATCCAATATATACAAAGAACTCAAGAAATTAGACGCCAAACAACAAAATAACCCCATTAAAAATGGGGTACAGAGCTAAACAAAAAATTCTCAACTGAGGAAACACAAATGGCAGAGAAGCACCTTAAGAAATGCTCAACATCCTTAGTCATTAGGAAAATGCAAATCAAAACAACACTGAGATACCACCTGAAACCAGTCAGAATGGCTAAGATCAAAAATTCAGGTGATAGTAGATGCTGGCAAGGATGTGGAGAAAGAGGAACACTCCTTCATTGTAGGTGGGTTTGCAAGCTGGTACAACCACTCTGGAAGTCAGTCTGGTGGTTCCTCAGAAAATTGGACATAGCACTACCTGAGGAGCCAGCTATACCACTCCTGGGCATATACCCAGAAAATGCCCCAACATATAACAAAGTCATATGCTCCACTATGTTCATAGCAGCCTTATTAATAATAGCCAGAAGCTGGAAAGAACCCAGATGCCCTTCAACAGAGAAATGGATACAAAAAATGTGGTACATTTACACAATGGAATATTACTCATCTATTAAAAATAATGAATTCAAGAAATTCTTAGGCAAATGGATGGAACTAGAAAATATCATCCTGAGTGAGGTAACCCAATCACAAAAGAACACACATGGTATTTACTCACTGATAAGCGGAGATTAGCCCAAAAGTTTGAAACAACAAAGATTCAACTACAAGAGGACATGAAGCTCATGAAGAAGAAAGAACAAGTGAGGATGCCTAGGTCTTTCTTAGAAGGAGTAACTAAGTACTCAAGGGAGCAAATATGGAGACAAAGTGTGGGACAGAAACTGAAGGAGTGGTTGTATGGAGACCATTGTACCTGGGTATTCATCCCATGTGCAGTCACCAAAAAGAGATGCTGATATGGATGACAGGAAGGGAAAGCTGACAACAGCCTGATAAGGCTGTCTCCTTAGAGGTCCCCCAGAGTCTGACATACCCAGACACAGATACTCACAGCTAACCACTAATCTGATCAAGGGTTCCCAATGGAGAAGTTGAGAGTAAACTGAAGGAGCCTAAAGGGTTGGTGGCCCCATGAGGAAAG
Organism: Arvicanthis niloticus; assembly: GCF_011762505.2. Classification (NCBI taxonomy): domain Eukaryota; kingdom Metazoa; phylum Chordata; class Mammalia; order Rodentia; family Muridae; genus Arvicanthis; species Arvicanthis niloticus. Next base: position 63,289,999 of record NC_047679.1, read on the forward strand.
CAACAATACCAACCAGCCAGAGATCCCAGGGTCTAAACCACCAGCCTAGGAGCACATATGGAGAGACACATGACTCCAGCTGTATATGTAGGGGAGGATGGCCTTATTGGGCATAGGAGGGAGAGAAGATATTTGGTCCAATGAAGGCTGAACACTGGGGGGGGGAGGATCTCAGGGTGGGGAGGGGGAATGTGGGGTAGGTGGGTGCACACCCTCATAGAAGCAGGAGGAGAGGGGATGGGATAAGGGGTTCCTGGGTGGTGGGGGAATGCGGTAAGGGGATAAAATTTGAAATGTAAATATTATATCCAATAAAAGAGGGGAAAAAAAGAAAAGCGGTTAGAACCAACATCCTTAATAAAATGTCAGCCCTCTTAAAAAATTATCTTGATACTAAAATTTGTTTTGAGAATTGTATATTGCAGAATGATCAGCCTTGGTGTATCTACTCATCAAGCAAGCTGGGCAGACCTGCTCAAACCTCCAATGTCCTGGAATTCCATCTGGATGCAGTGAAGACACAGCATCAGAGGCTTATCAATTTACTCTTCCCCCCACCTGTCTTCTAATATCTCAATGCCCATAATCAGGTCGAAGAAGCTAATGAAGAGTCAGTGCCTGGATTCTTTGGGCTTGGGGAATAAGGTGATAAATGTTGGGCTGTCTTTCTAGGGAAAAGTAGTGGTTTTGTTGGAACAGGGAGGATTAGCCAAGATTTATTTCATAGCCCTAACCTATTGGTAGAAATCTGTATAATTATTATCAAGATAAAGTTATAATTTCTTAAATGGTACAAAATTTTCTTTGATTTCAAATTTAAGGTTTTCATTGGTATGAGCTTCTTATTGATATAAAAGTGAAGTGAATATTGTTACTCTCATAGGCATTGTACCAGTATAACACATTTAGGAATACAAGGCTTAGACCCAGTCCTTCTTTAACTTTTTTAACTTATTTGAGATGTTTAGCCTGTGAGTTGAGGGACTATGGCAAATTCATGGCTTGGAGTTTATTGTTAGGGTGTGTTCTATGTTTTATTTAGAAATAGCTGAGTGGAGTTAACAGACAACAGTCCAGATTACCTTACATGGATAGTTGGTTTTCAAAACATCAGAAGTCCACAGAATTGATGTGACAAACATTTCTGTAGTAATGTTCATTTTGATTAGAGACCTGTCTGCTCCTGACAGCTTCCTGTATTGAATTCTAAGAAGAAATTGAGCATCTTTGGAGTTACTCCAGTTGTGGTGAGACAGCCACTAGACAAGAATTGCCTCTTTCCATCTACAGACAAATTACTGTCCAGAAAAGGACACACTTGCAGAATAGTCAACTGATTATATCTGCCTAGACAGAGTAATCAGCCTTTAATAATTCTGCAGCACTAAGGTCTGTCAGATGATCCTGGGCCAGAAGGCGGAAGAACAGATGCTCCAACGTTTTGTAGTAGAGGGAGTGTCCAGGTGTTCAGAGGTCTCTATAAATTGGCTAAGTTTTAGAAGCTACGCTTTGTGCTTCCCACAATTATAGTTAACTCAGTCATTCTGGATTTCTGATGGGGTTGAAAACTTATAGCCTCATAGCCAATCCTGGCTATTTATCTTGAGAGAAAAGATTTGAGTGGATGGTCGTCAGCTGACATTCATCCTAAAGCCAGGTTCAGAACTAAATGTTTTAGTTAGGATAGAGGACAGAGGTGCTGGTTAGTCAACAAAATGATGGGCTGGGTATTAGGACTATCTTGTACCTCACTGGTACAAATTGGCATAATTATGCTCTAATTGTATTTTGAGAGAAAAGTTTCATTTTAACAGGAAGGGTGATGTGTAGGAGGAGCTAAGGTAGGAGGAGTACTGAGAGGAAGAGAAGGAGTAAGAAGAGAAGAAGAAGAGGAGAAGCTAGGTGATGAAAGAGAGATAGAGGGGGGAGACATGGAGGCAGATGTTCATGTATCTCCACCAGTCAAAGATAGTTGATATATCTAGGTTGGGTAGTGGGTTACACCTCTGATTGAACAATACCAAACTTATAAAGCCTTTGATTAACATTTTTTAAAAATGTATAAATGCAAAAAGGAAAAGGGGGCATGGGATAGGGGTTTTCTAAGGAGGGGGAATGGGGAAAGGTGATGGCATCTGAAGTGTAAATAAAATATCTAATAAAAATGGAAAAAAATAAATAAATATTTAAACTTAAAAAAATAAGTTCTGTTATACACAACATGTTTTCATCAAATCAATATAATATTGGCTAATGACAAAATGATGATTTTTCTACTTAAACTATTATCTTTGCATTGCTAATTCGCTTTCTAATGAAGAAAGCACTTGTTTTTCCTGCTCCAACTATTTGTGTAAGATTATTAGCATTATTTTGAATGTATAAACTCATAAATTCCTTTTGATTATAACTATGAGTGTAATTACTTATTTTCATGCTGATATTGGTTATATTTATTCCCTAGGGTCTCCTTTAGTACTGTGCATTTAAGGTTGAATTTTACTATCTTTCAATAACTTATGGGAAACTTAAAATTATTTGAAATTTCAGTCACTTTATCTTTCCAGTTTATATGCTATAAATTTCATGTTCATCCAAATTCTAAACACAATTCACACAAGGGTTTATATAACTTGGTTTTCCATTTCATTTTATTATACATACCTATTATACCAAAATGCTGCAAATTAGCAATTATTTATTGTATTAATTATTTATTTAGTCATTGATTCATTTATTCATTTATAGTGGGGATTGTAGTGCATTTGGCCTAATGCTGCTTGTACTCTAATGTTAATTTGGGTACCCAAAACTGCTTACACAAGTGTCTGCATGTAGCTTCTAGGAACCTACTCCCACTTAGTTCTGACTAATAAATAAAGACATTAGCAGCTAATGATTGGGCAAGAAAGACAGAAGAAGGACTTTAGATTTCCTGGAGTTGAGACAAGGAGGAAGAAGATGAAGGATGATCTGCCATGCTTGAGAAGAGTGTAAGACAGGGAGGCATGGCTGCCATGTGTAGGAACCAGGGGAGCATGGCCCAGAGGGTTGCCCCATTAGACAGCCTTCTGGGTCCAGTGCAGCCAAGATGGAATATAGAATTTAGTAAGTAACAACTCAGGATTATTGGTGGGAGGTGAATTAACCTTGGAGGTTAGACAGTGGCCCAATCATTGATCTGTTTAAGGCATACCAAAATATAAATAAAGGCTGTCTGTGTGTGTGTGTGTGTGTGCGTGTGTGTGTGTGTGTGTGTGTGTGTGTTTTATTAGGGAACCTAAAGCATGGGGTAAGTATCGAACCTGTCACCACTGGGTTTTATTAATTAATTATTTAATTCAACAGGGGGTGAGCAAAACAGTGGCTGTCACATGTTATATAAGGACTTTAAGACTGAGCTATATCCCAAAACTTTTCATTTAAGTTTTAATTTTGGAGTTGTCTGTTTATAATAAATGTTTATAAAATATATAAATCAAACTTTTGATTTATTACTGCTGTTCCACTCAACTATATTATATGCCAAATAAACATACATTAGTGTAATTATTAAGGTGAAGATACTTTATAGATGTGGTTTACTAATGTATTGTCTTGACTTTATAATTGAAATAAAACAAAAACAAAGCTGTTATTTTAGTTGCATTTAATTGATAGACACAGATATTTATTTTTATTTGTTACACCATAATTATTTTATATAGTACAGATACACGGGGGATGATTAAGTCTAGTTAATTAATACAAACATTAAGACAAATAGGTTTTACATTAAACTTCGGGGTTTTTTTTAGAATTTCAAATTAACTACTTAATTTATATCATTTTCATCCTACCCTTTCCCCTTCCAAATTCTCCTCTGTGTATTCCTACTACCTGTCAAATTCATGACCTCTTATTTATTATTGTACACACACACACACACACATACACACACACACACACACACACACACACACACACACACACACCTGCATATAACTCTCTCAGTTTGTATTCTATATATTTGACAAAGACAACCTGGGGAGTAAAGGTTTTATTTAGCTTACAGTCACAATCACAGTCAATCATTTAAGAAGGACAAGGCAAGAATTAATGCATGGAAGAAACTTAGAGGCAAGAACTGAAGCAGAAACCATGGAGGATTTGTTAACTTGCTTGCTCACCAAGATGTGCTCACCTCATATTCTTATACAACCCATGACTATGTGCTCAATGGTAGTACTGCCCACAGTAGGCCTGGTCCACCCACATCAAATATTCATTTTTCAAATGCCCCCATATTCTTGTCCATAGCCCAGTCTGATGGAGACATTTCTCTCAACTGATATTCTTTTTACAAGATGGCCATAGCTTATGTTGACAAAATTAACTAGTACAGTTGACCCTTTCTCGTCTTGGTGCACAAGTACATAATTATTAACCATAACCTGCCCTTTCTTGCTTATGCACAAGATTTCATGTTACTATTACAATATAAAACTTAAGATGGCTTTAAAATCCCATATCCAACTTCTCTGCCAAAGCAGAATCTGCACATTCTTTGCCAGGGTCTAAGCTGGTGAGTCTTCTTGATTTTCTACTCTATGCACCTCAGCAACCCTCCAGATCTATTGCAGTGCCATGGACTGCTCTGGCCACATCACCCTGCACTGTCCCCCACCTCTAAACTTCTATCACATCCCTCCCTACTATAGTTACAACAACCTACAGGTCTAGTCCTCCTGACCTTACACCCAGCAAGATGCCCCAAATCCCTTGTCAGTGTCTGTCCAGGAGAATCCACATGATTCTTCCCTCAGTGTACCATCAATCCTTAGATCTTTCCCCAAACTCCAGGCTAAGACCAGGATGTGCAACCTGAATAAAAGCTTAATACCCTCTGTTCACCTCCCTTCGTTCCACCTAGTTTATACCCAACTAGTCCCAAACATCCTGTGTTCTCCCCTAATCCTTTCTTTCTGTTCATATCAGACATAGAACTAACCAAAAAAGTCTACACAACCAGACACCATTACAGAAATACAAACAATATGAAGAATCAAGGCAGCACTGAGTCCTAGGATCCATCACTCCTATAAAAATACATAGAAGGCCAGGACACATAATTTAAAAGGAAAATCATAAACTTCATCAAAGAATTCAGAGTTTAAATAATAAACAAAAAAACAACTCAAAGAACTTAATTAACTTAATGAACTTAAGATGATGCCTAAGTGATGCCCAAGAAAACACACAAACAAAAGGCCAATAGAGTCCCCTGAGGATGCCATATCCTGAGCCATCCTAGAGGATCCACTGCACTCAGAGCAGATGGTAAGAATCTCTGCCCCCAAAAAATCCCAGAGCTGCCACTGAGAGACCAGTGGACTCAAGACCCATCACCCAGCAAACCGCCCACCCCCTGAATACCGTTTTCCTTCTCCCCAGTCCTTTCTGCTGGGGCAGACTGCTAGCTGATCTGCTCCCCTGAAGACACCATATTCTGAGCCATCCTAGAGGATCCACTGCACTCAGAGCAGTCAGGCAACTGACACCACAGCCTGAGGCATCCTAGGAGATCTGCTGCACACAGGGCAACTGAGCAACAGAAATGGAGGAAATTCAAAAAATCATCAGATTCCACTATAACAGCCTATACTCAACTACACTGGAAAATCTAGATGAAGCAGATGGTTTTTTTAGACAGATACCACACACCAAAGTTAAATCAAGAGTAGGTAAACTATCTAGACAGGCTCATATTGCATAGAGAAATATAAGAAGTCATTAAAAACCTCCCAACCAAAAAAAAAGCCCACGACCAGATGGATTTAGTGCAGAATTTTACCAGACCTTCAAAGAATACCTGATACCAATATTCCTCAAACTATTTCATAAAATAGAAACAGAAGGAACACAAACTAATTCATTCCATAAAGCCACAATTACTCTGATACCTAAACCACACAAGGACCCAACCAAAAAAGAGAACTTTAGACCAATCTCGCTTATGAATATCAGTGCAGAAACACTCAATAAAATTCTTGCAAACCAAATCTAAGAACACATCAAAACCATCATTCACCATGATCAAGTAGGCTTCATCCCTGGGATGTAAGATTGGTACCATATACAAAAATTCATTAACATAATCCACTATATAAACAAACTAAAAAAATCACATGATCAAAAAAATCCCTTAGATGCAGAACAGAAAAGGCATTTGACAAAATACAATACCCCTTCATGTTAAAAGTATTGAAGAGATCAGGAATTCAAGGCCCATACCTAAACATAATAAAAGCAATTTACGGCAAACCAACAGCCAATATCAAATTAAATGGAGACATAATTGAAGCAATCCTGGGACAAAAACAGGATCTATTCAATATAGTTCTCGAAGTTCTAGCTAGAGCAATAAGACAACAAAAAGAAATCAAGGGGATAAAAATTGGCAAAGTAGAAATAAAGGTACCACTATTTGCAGATGAAATGATAGTATACATAAGTGACCCTAAAAATTCTACCAGAGAATTTCTAAAGCTGATAAACAACTTCAGCAAAGTGGCCGGATATAAAATTACCTCAAAGTAGTCAGTAGCCTTCCTTTATACAAATGATAAGCAGGCTGAGAAAGAAATTAGAGGATAACTCCCTTCACAATAGCCACAAATAATATAAATAAAATATCTTGGGGTAACTCTAAACAAACAAGTGAAAAAGCTGTATGAAAATAATTTCAAGTCTCTCAAGAAAGAAATTGAAGAAGATCTTAGAAAATGGGGAGATCTCCCATGCTCATGGATTGGCAGAATTAATATAGTAAAAATGGCCATCCTACCAAAGGCAATCTACAGACTCTATGCAATCCCCATCAAAATCCCAACACAATTCGTCAAAGAAATGGGAAGAGCAATTCTCAAATTCATCTGGAAAGGCAAACAACCCAGAATAGCAAAAGCAATTCTTAACAATAAAAGAACTTCTGGGGGAATCACCATCCCTGACCTCAAGCTTTACTATAGAGCAATAGTGATTAAAAAGTGCATGGTATTGGTACAGAGACAGACATCTTGATCAATAGAATAGAAGTGAATACCTAGAAATAAAAACCACAGTCTTAGGAACACTTGATCTTCGACAAAGAAGCCAATCATATAGAATGGAAAAAGTAAGCATCTTCAATAAATGGTGCTGGTCTAACTGGCTGTCTGTATGTAGAAAAATGAAAATAGACCCATATTTGTCACCTTGTACAAAGCTCAAGTCCAAGTGGATCAAGAACCTCAACATAAAACAAGATACACTGAATCTAATAGAAGAGAAACTGGTAAAGAGCCTTGAACTCATTAGCACAGAACTCCAATGGCTCATGCTCTAAAACCAAGAATTGATAAATGGGAGACCTCATGAAACTGGAGAGCTTCTGTAAGGCAAAAGACAAACTGACAACCTACAGGTTGGGAAAATAATCTCCACTAACCCCACATCCAAAAGAGGGCTAATATCCAAAATATATAAAGAACACAAGAAGCTAACCCTCTAGAATGTACCGGAGATCTTGGAGGTGAGAGACTCTCAGGACTCAAAGGGAGGGACCTTAGATAAAATGCCCTACATTGAGGATAGGGAACTTGTAGAGGCCACCTCCAGAAGAAAGACAGGGCATAAAGTGAGGGAAGGGGTTGCCATCCCACAGTCAAAACTCTGACCCATAATTGTTCCTATCTGAAAGAACTGCAAGGATGGGAAGGAGAGGAGCCTGAGGAAAAGAAGGTCCAGCGACAGGCCCAAAGTGGGATCCAGCTAAAGGGGAGGTCCCAAGGCCTGACACTATTGCTGAGGCTATGGAGCACTCACAAACGGGACCTATCATGACTGCCCTCCAAAAGACCCAACAAGCAGCTGGAAGAGTCAGATGCAGATATTTGCAACCAACCAATGGACAGAAGTCACTCACTCCTGTGCTTGAATTAGGAAAAAGCTAGAAGAAGCTTAGGAAGAGGGTGACCCTGTAGGAGGACTAGCAGTCTCAATTAACCTGGACCCCCAAAATCTCTCAAACACTAGACCACCAACCAGGCAGCATACACCAGCTGATATGAGGCCCCCAACACATATACAGCCGAGAACTGCCGGGTCTGGCTGGGTTCAGGCAGAGAAGATATACCTAACCCTCAAGAGACTAAATGCCCCAGGAAGTTTAGGGTTCTAGTTGAGTGGGGTGACATCCTCATGGAGACAGAAGGGTGGGGAGGAGGTATGGGAAGTAGAGGGTTGATAGGGTGGGGGAGGAGATAAAATCTGGAGTGTAAATAAATAAATATTTTTTAAAAGGCCAATAGAAATTACTAAGACAATCTAGGATTTAAACATAAAATTCAATAAAGAGTTACAAGTAGCTAAGAAGTAAAATGGAGCTGAAATTAAAAATTCCAGTAACACAGAGTTGTTATTCTTCACCCAAGCAAAGAAAATGTTTGTGCCTAAAAAATTTCAGGTACAGAACATCCAGAAATTCTGGGACACTAAAAAAAAATACCAAACCTGTGAATAGTCTTATGCAGAAAGTAGAAGAATGCAAGGCACATAAAATATTGTAAACAAAATTATAGAAAAAAAATTCTCCAATCAAGATAAAGAGATGCCTAACAGGGCACTAGTAGCATATAGAACAACCAATACACAGGAACACAAAATAAATTTCCATGACACATGATAATCAAACATTAAATGTACAGAACAAAGGAAGGACATTAAAATTTGCAAGGGGGGAAGACCAAGTCATATATAAAGACAGACCCATTATAACAATGCCTGATTTTTCTATTAAGATCTGAAATTCAGAAAGAGATGAATGGTTCTATTCTTTGACTATTATTGCTCATTCCTGGTCCTATCCAAATAGGATGGTTGTGGGGTTCTTGGTAGAGAACTATTAGGCAGTTTGACATGTGTCACAAAAGAATGAGGATAACCTAAAATGAAATTTTAAAAGGACAGTAGGAAATAACTAGGGGGATCTTGATTTGACCCCAAGAGGCTAAGTCTCAAGGGGATAGAGTGTCAGGAGCCATGAGGATAGGGTAGGCTAGCCAGTGGTCTTCCTGGAGGTGACCCACTCCCACTACTTTAGTATGGTCTGTGATGGGTAAGCTCTATGCACCAAGGTCCCAAAGAGACTTAATTTCAGGATTGCTTCTTGCAACTGTATGCCTTTCCTGTCATTATTAACTTAATATAATAATCCATGGGCATTAGCTCACCCTATTCAGCATATTTGCTGCAGATCAACAAAAAAAAAACCTGAACTTTCATAAATCAATGATGCTATTTAGAAGAATTAATGAATTTTTAAAATTGATGATTTGATTTTAGGAAGAAAGTTTTAAGAAATGGTTTAGTTGTTTTAAAAGAAAGATGTAATAAAGTTAGAATCAAGAATAGAATGTGCACACTCTTCATATTAGTAAGTAAAGGCTGCATAATAAGAACATATAGAATGAAACACTGCTTTGAACTTAATGTCAACATCCTTTTGTAACTCCCATTTTATGTAACATTTTATCTATAAAGTAATTTTCTAAGAACTTTTCTCTATAAAACAGCCAGAGAAAATAAAGATGGTATGATATGGGGTGGGGTGGTGGCTTGGGAAGCTCTGCCCCAATCACGCATCAATCCATCCATCCATCCATTTAAACATATATGTCTGTTTATATGTACATATGTAGATATATGTGTATTATGTAAGCATGCATAAATATTGAGTTGATTGAAACAGATGGTCAGGCCCAGCCAAAGAGTGGGTGTATGAATGTATATGTGTCTGTGCATATTTGCCTGTTTAAAGGATCTTAATTCTTTTCCTTTCCTTCCTCACTGGCTCACAAAGAGTTAACCAGCCAGGCTAGTGAAGGGATTCTAACTGCTTGGCCAGAAAAAGGAGTGCTAGCAATAAATCCTTTACCTAACCCCACCCCCACTCCCAGCTGTTAAGCAAAAGGTGATAATTCATCTGAAGCCATCCTTTTCTGGCTCAAGTCTAACTGAGACTCAAAGAGAGTAAATATTATTAGTACCAAGCAGCCTTTACACTCGGAAAAACTAAGTTTTGCCCCTGCCAACACTCTGCCCAATCAGCTACATTCCAGAGAGCAGTACCAGTGCTGGGGCAGGCTTCTGTCACTAGAGGTGGGATAGGAAGAGGAACTCAGGCCAGCAGGCTGCTGCAGGACTAAAAGTAAATCTGTATGGATGTTCTACAAGCTCTAAGAGACCACAGATGACAGCCTAGTCTACTGTACCTAGCAAAACTATCAGTTATAATCATTGGATAAAGAAGAATGTTTCATGATAAAAACAAATTTAATCAATTTCTGTCTACAGAAGGAACTATAAGGAAACTTAGGTTCAAGAGGTTAGGTACACCCAAAAGAGCCAAAGAATAAATAATCTCAGAAAAGTTTATCAAAAAGGGAAACATACCCATACTACCACAACAAAAAAACATGAACTGTAAACACTGTTCATTAATAATCAATGTCAATGTTCTCAATTCCCCAATAAAATGAGAAAAGATTAAGAGATTGGATTAGAAAACAGGACCCATCTTTCTGTTACATCAAAAACAAACAAACAAAGACAAAAGGCAAAGCAAAAAAAAATTACTTCATCATAAAATCTAGACATCACCCAAGGTAAAAGATAAAAAAGGTATTCCAGGCAAATGGAGCCAAGAAGCAAGAAAGCATAGATAATTTAGTATCTGAAAAATAGACTTCAAATCAATAGTAATCAGAAAAGATAGGGAAGAACCATCCAAAGGGGAAAAAATCCAAGAAGATACTACAAATCTAAACATGTATACATCAAACACGAGGGCATCCAGTTTTATAAATAAACACCACTAGAACTAAAGTCACATATTGACCCTCAGACAACCAAAGTGGGTGATTTTAGTATACCACTCTCAGCAGCAGACAGGGAAGAGAGAGGGGGGAGGGGAGAGGGAGGAAGGGAGGGAGGGAGGGAGGGAGAGAGGGAGAGAGAGACAGAGAGACAGAGAGTGAAGAAAATCAGAGAGGGTAAAGAGAGGCCCAACACTCCCTTTTATTAGAAGCCAGGCCTACCTGTTACTAGAATGCTGACATCATATATGTGCATATAATCATATATATATATATATATATACAGGTAACAGTATATGAATGGAGCAGGTTGTATTTATGGAAGACTGTAAGAGTCTTGGAGAGCAGCTGAGGTGTGGAATTGTGAGAGGTCAGGAGAGATCACCAGGTGCAGCCTCAGTTTCGGTCAAGAATGCAGTCAAGAATTCCAATACTGTAAATGCCACAAGTGGGGAATTAAAGCCAAGGAAAGCAGCAGCTGGAAAGTGAGGCTGGCCTGAGCTACAAGACAAGTTGTATGTGTTGTAGATGGCAGATCTGAGGACAAGGAGTGCCAAAGCCCCTTGGAACCTAGAAGATTGGGAATCCCAGCGAGTACACATTTAGTTAAAGGATTTGGTTTATAGGGCTGAATGTTGATTTTGCTTTGAGTTGATTATGTGTCATGGTTCTTTCCTCTTGGAATAAGAAGTATTTAACATATTTTTGATTTTACATGAGCCCAGAGGTAAGAGACTTTGTATAAATAATTTACAAAAAAAAAAAAAAAAAGAGCTGAGTGTAGTGGTGCTTGCCTTTAAACCCAGTACTTGGGAGGCAAAGGCAGGTATATCTCTGTGAGTTCCGGGCCAGCCTGGTCTACATGGTGAGTTACAGGACAGCCAGAGTTATATAGTGAGACCCAGCCTTGGGGGTGGAAAAGGCGTAAGATGTTTAAGGATAAGTTTTACTTTTAAAATACTGAAAATTTTAAAGATTGTTGACATTTAAATTTTTATAATAACTATTTTACTATTATATTACTATTATTATATGTTATTATATATTATTATATGTTATATTATTATTATTATTATTATTATTATTATTATTATTATTATATAATTATATAATTACATTATTTTCCCTTTTCTTTTGCTCTTTCCTCTCTCCAGCAGAGCCCATTCTCCTCCACTTGCTTTCTCTCAGATTCCTGGCCAAATCTGCCAAATTCTGCTTAAGCTGGACTGAAACCTGACCCCCTCCTGGAATTACATTTATATAAACTTTGTCTTGTTGATGCTTTCCTTCATTGAGTAAGCTTTGCTTTGCTTTAGAAGATGCCTTTTCATAAGTTAGAAGCTGAGCTGGGTGAGTCTCCACTTGAGGGCAACACTTCATTGCATTTAGCATCAGGCCTTTCTTTAAATTTGTCTCATTCAGCACAAGACTTGATGCCAACATTAAATTTTCTGGTGTTCTTTTTTTCTCCTCAAAATGTACATATTGTATCTCTTTTTGCCCACTTACTCATTTTAACTGTAGATCTTAATAAGAGTGAAGATCACTAATAACCACATGACACAGTCAATACTAGGTTATCTCGACATCTACTCTACTAATGATATTAGTCCAAAACACTTTAATTTAGCCTCTGGCAGATTTTTTGGATAAGGGTGGAAAGCAGCCACATTCTTTGCCAAAATATCACAAGAATGGTCTGTAGGCCAGTTGCTTATACTGTTCCCCTCTGAGACCTCTTGAGCTGGATCTTCATAGACCTCATTCCTCTCAATACTTCCAAACTGCTACTAGGATGGCCCATTGAGGCTCACTTAGAGCATTCAACTGTTTTATTAATCCAAAAATCCAAAAACACAGCATGGTCAGGCCTATAAAGCAATACCCCACTCCCTAGTGCCAGCTTCTGTCTTAATTACTTTCCCATTATCATGAGCAAGGCAACTTCTAAAAGAAAGCATTTAGTTTAGGGGCTTGCTTACAATTTCAGTTGGTAAATCCACAATCATCATGGTGGAAAGTGTGGTAGCAGGCAGGCAGTAATGGTATTGGCGTAGTAGCTGAGAGCTTACACCCTTATCGGCAAATAGGAATGAGAAAGGGATCTAACTGGGAATGGTATGGGCTTTTGAACCCACAAAAACCACCCCTACTTGCACACCTTCTCCAAAAAGGCCACCTCCTAATCATTCCCAAAACTCTTCTACCAACTAGAGATCTATCATGCAAATGTACAAGTCTATGGGGGCCATTCTCATTCAACCCATCACAAGCACTAATTTTTTAAGCCAAACACTTCCACAACACTTCCACAGTCCTCCCCAAACCAACACAATCAGGTGTCACAGCAGTGTCCCATTATTTTCTGCCTATCTCTGTTCCAAATTGCTTTCTATTCTAAACAGCGTGACCAAAAAAAATCAACTTGAGAAAGAAAGGGTTTTTCATTTTACAGCTTATAATCCAGTATGAAGGGAATCTCAGGCAGAAATTCAAGGTAGAGATCTCAAGGCAGGAACTGAAGCAGAGACCATGGAGAAATGTTGTTTACTGGCTTGCTCTCAATGTATTCTTTTTTCCCCCTTGTTTGTAATTTTATTGTTTTTCAGGTTAAGATTACTATTATTTTTCTTCTTTTTTTATTGGATGTTTTATTTATTTACATTTTAGGTATCATCCCCTTTCCCTATCCCTCCCCCTGCAGAAACCCCATATCCCACTATCAATAGGACAAAATGGCAACCAACAGATTGGAAAAAGATCTTTACCAATCCTACATCTGATAGAGGGCTAATATCCAATATATACAAAGAACTCAAGAAATTAGACTCCAGACAATGCATTCTTAGTTTGACTTTTTATATAGTCCTGGGCCACCTGCCCAGGTGTGGCATTACCCACCACAGCTATCCTCACATATCAACCATTTATCCTGAAAATGTATCATAGACTAGCCTACAGACCAGTTCGATGGAGGCATTTTCTTCAATTGAAGTTCAATCCAGATGAACCAATTTGTGTCAAGCAGACAAAAAAAGCACAAGCACAATAACCCACTGTATCCCAAAACAGTAGTCTACAAACGTATCTAAATCCCACTTTCACAAAGTTCAATGAGAACTGACAAGACAGCTCATTAAGGAAAGGTGTTTGTTTGCCACCAAGCCTGATGATCTGGATTTGATACCAGAAGGACAGAATAGACTCCATTAAGTTGTCCTCTGATACTCATATATGTGATGTAGTGCATTCACACACACAAAATAATTTTTAATTGTTAGGACTAAGATAGTCACAACACTGATCATATGAAAGAAGATCTCTTGATATTGAGACCTCAGCTACCAAAAGAAGTTCAAAATAGAGAATGTAAAGAGGACCCAAAAAAAAGCAATGCAGAGTCAAACATGGAAGATTTCACATGAAAATGTCAGTCTGAACTTCCAAAAATAGGAATAATTTAAGGATGTTGGACTCTATATTTAATAAGTTATAAATATTTGATTTTATTCTCACTCTTTATTATGTGCTTATGGTTAAAATGTTTGGCTCAAGTTAGAAATTACTTTATTCATATGGCTTTATTGCTCGTGGTTTATTTTTTAAATAGTGAATATCTCTGGAGTACAGGAGTTAAAAAGAGAATGTGTCTCTTTATTTTCACAGGGGTGTGTGTGTTATAATAAGCATGCACTATTTTTATATATCATAATAAAATGCCTCCTGAATTATATTGAATGATTGAGGAATGAAAAGTAATTTCACCATAAGAACTGGATAACTAAAAGAAAAGCTATTTATCAATGATTATTACCTGCCTACCTAAAAATGAAAGGACTTTATACATTTATTAATGGCTTAATTTTTTTCAATTTTATTCTCTGTTCTCATTCCAGTCTTTAAACATTAAATCATTTTGAATCGTTGCTCTCACTTAATATTGGTAGTGAATCACAGATGAATTCATAAATTCTCAAAGAAGCCTAGATCATATACTGTATGTATTTAATCATGCTTACCGGAAAATATTATGAGAATTGAGGGCCCTCAAAACAAAAAACAAATAAACAAAAAAATGAACATTCCTTGGAATTGGATTACTGTTTCAGAAACAGAAGATTGTGTGTGGTTTCAGGAACTCTCCTGGCTTAAACTAATCTGAAAGATCTAGATCTCCATAATTAAAGATAGTAGGCTGGGAAATAGTTAAACAATTTTCACACTTGTTTTATGACTGTAGTTTGTAGAGGGCTGTGCTGCAGAAGATCTAAACTATGATGTATTGAACAATGCTACCATCTTATGGCCAAGAATGGAAAGTCCAACAAAAAGAAGTTTGAGAACAGGCCAAATGGAAGAAAAACATAAATCCAATTAAAAGCAGAAATATAAAAGTATGAAAATTGTTGATTCAAGCCTGAGTACATTCATTTGACAAATACCAAGTGCAAGTAAGTGGATGTAAATTTTTAAAATGGATTGCAAATTCTGCTGCATCTGGCCTACCTTAATCTCTCCTCCCAGCTCACCTCTTGAGAAACATCCTTTTGGTAAAGACCACAGGGCCATCTATTTCATCCCTGTCACCCTTTCAGCCTTTCTTTCTAGCCTATCTCCATTCCTTTATGACTCCTATGGGCCCACAGAATTTGTCTCTACCAGAGACTCCCAGCCACCAGACTGGGCTTCGATACAGACCAGTGTATCCTCGGTCCTCATCAGAGAAGCTTCTTTTTTTTAATAGAATATTTTTAATATACATTTCAAATGTTATCCCTTTTCCAAGTTTCCTCTCCAAAAACCTCCTATCCCCTGACCCTCCACCTGCTTCTATGAGGGTGCTCTCCCACCCGCCCACCCACTCTTGCATCTTCTCCCTCAAATTCTCCTACACTGGGGCATCGAGCCTTCACAGGACCAAGGGCCTCTCCTCCCATTGATGCCCAACAAGGCCATCCTCTGCTACATATGCAGCTGGAGCCATGGGTTCCTCCATGTGTACTCTTTGGTTCGTGGTTTAGTCCCTGGGAGCTCTGGGGGTCTGGTTGGTTGATATTGTTATTCTTCCTATAGGGTTGTAAACCCCTTCAGCTCCTTCAGTCCTTTCTCTAACTCCTTCATTGGGGTTCCTGTGCTCAGACCAATGGATGGCTGTGGGCATCTGCTTCTGTATTTGTCAGTCTCTGACAGAGCCTCTCAGGAGACAGCTATATGAAGCTCTTGTCGGCGAGCACTTCTTAGCATCCACAATAGTGTCTGGGTTTGGTGTCTATATATGGGACAGATCCCCAGGTGAGGCAGCCTCTGAATGGCCTTTCCTTCAGTCTCTGCTCCACACTTTGTTTCTGTATTTCCTCCTGTGAGTATTTTGTTCAACCCTTCTAAGAAGGACTGAAGCATCCACACTTTGGTCTTCCTTCTTCTTGAGCTTCATGTAGTCTATGAATTGTATCTTGGGTATATGAGCTTTGGGGCTAATATCCACTTATGAGTGACTGTATAATATGTGTGTTCTGTTGTTACTGGGTTACTTTACTCAGGATGCTACTTTCTAGTTCCATTCATTTGCCTAAAAGTTTCATGAAGACATTGTTTTTAATAGCTGAGTAGTACTCCATTGTGTAAATGTACCACATTTTATGTATCCATTCCTCTGTTGAAGGACATCTGGGTTCTTTCCAGCTTCTGCTATTATAAATAAGGCTGCTTGAACATAGTGGACACATGGGCACAGGAAAAATTTTCCTGAACAGAACACCAATGGTTTATGCCCTAAGATCAACAATAGACAAATGAGATCTCATAAAATTGCAAAGCTTCTGTAAGGCAAAGGACATTGTCACTAAGACAAAATGGCAACCAACAGATTGGAAAAAGATCTTTACCAATCCTACATCCAGTAGAGGGCTAATATCCAATATACACCAAGAACTCAAGAAGTTAGATTCCAGAGAACCAAATGACCCTATTTTTAAAACTGGGGTACAGAGCTAAACAGAGAATTCTCAACTAAGGAATACCAAATGGCTGAGAAGCACCTAAAAAAATGTTTTGTTTTTTGTTTTTTGGTTTTTCGAGACAGGGTTTCTCTGTGTAGCCCTGGCTGTCCTGGAACTCACTCTGTAGACCAGGCTAGCCTTGAACTCAGAAATCCACCTGCCTCTGCCTCCCAAGTGCTGGGATTAAAGGCGTGTGCCACCACTGCCCGGCAAAAAATGTTAAACATCTTTAGTCATCAGGGAAATACAAAAGAAAATGACCCTGAGATTCCACCTCACACCAGTCAGAATGGCTAAGATCAAAACTCAGGTGACAGCAGATGCTGGCAAGGATGTGGAGAAAGAGGAACACTCCACCATTGCTGGTGGGATTGCAAGCTGGTGCAACCACTCTGGAAATCAGTCTGGAGGTTCCTCAGAAAATTGGACATAGGATTACCTGAGGACCCAGCTATACCACTCCTGGGCATATACCCAGAAGATGCTCCAACATACAACAAGAAGTTTCTTGAAATAATGACTAACATGGAAAGCCACCACTGGACACTGTGAAGAGTATGGGTCTCTTTAGAGCACTCAGCCCTACATGTGAAGTTTTTCTCAAACCTTTCTCTTTAAGGCTTGGTGTTCTATGCAGAACATGAAGGGAAAAGATCATAAGAACCAGAAGTGGTGGGTGACACCTATAAAACAGCATCTTTAAGATACAACAGGGCTGAAATATACATGAACTCACAGAGACTATGACAGTACACACAAGACCTACACAGGTTCAAACTAGACAAAATTCCAGTGGTGAAAATGAGAAGTTGACACCAAGCTCCACTCCTAACCAAAAGTCTATTTGTAATTGATACCTGCTTAGAAAGGGGGAAATCAGTTTTCTGCAATGGAGTGTTATTAAGTATATCAACCACACTCCTGGACAGATCTCATGATTAGGAGTAGTTGGCCAACACAAAATGAACTCAATGTTTTTTCTGTTTTGGCTGGTGTGTGTGTGTGTGTGTGTGTGTGTGTGTGTGTGTGTGTGTGAGAGAGAGAGAGAGAGAGAGAGAGAGAGAGAGAGAGAGAGAGAGAGAGATTTTGTTTTGATTAATCTTTCTTTTTTTATTACTGAGGTTTTGTTTGCTTGCTTGTTTTGATTTTCGGGTTTTTTTTGAGACACACACATATTGATGGCATGAAGTTGGGTGGGTATAGAGGTGGGAAGGATCTTGGAGGAGTTAGGAAAGGGAAAGAATACA
Organism: Arvicanthis niloticus; assembly: GCF_011762505.2. NCBI lineage: Eukaryota > Metazoa > Chordata > Mammalia > Rodentia > Muridae > Arvicanthis > Arvicanthis niloticus. The sequence goes on from NC_047679.1 coordinate 63,308,140, forward strand.
ATCAAAATATAATGTATGAAAAAAATAATTAAAAGTTACATTCAAATCAAGAGACCAGGTCTCAGCTATTTTATGACCTGTTATAATAAGCATCATGAGTTCATTCAGAACCCTGTGACTAAACACCTACTTACAAGATGCATTTCCTAGATCCCTGACTACTTGGGCTCCTTTATAGAAGAAAAAGTGATGTATCTTAAATTCACTACTATAATTTCTCACCAGTCAGAGCCACTCCCTCCCATGTGAATATCATCCATAATTTACTAGAGAGAAATGAAAACAAGCAAGCATGCCTTAAACTCTCATTTTTGGAAATTTCAACTAGAATACTCGGTTGTGAACTGTGATTCTTGTACTATAGGACAGTAAGCAATGGATGAAATTAGAATAATTTTTTGAAATACAATTTTACATACAAACTTATTTGAAACTAGGAAAATCAAGATAGTTTTCATGATGAAATATGGAGTGTCCTGAAGCTCCAACTCTTTGTCATTCTTGTGCCCTCTACTTAGGTGGCTCAGAACAGGTTAAGACTAAGTTTTCTTGAGGTAATAAGGGAAAGGTTGATTTGAGTTTTTTTCCCATAATGAAGAAGATTTGGAAATAAAGCCTTCTTTGTGTTTTCTTATCTGTGGCCTTTTCCCCCTTTATCCATCTTTATGAAAAAAAAAATACTTTTTTCGAACATATCTTACCAAAATCAACTATATGAAGTTTCTGTATCAGTTACATTTTTAAAATCCATCCATACAAAGCTAGATGATAGCTCACAAGGGCAAAGCAAACACATAATTTGAGACACCCAAAACACACCAACTCTCTGATGGCAGTAGAAGCACAGAAGCATGGACATAGCTTCATCATAGCAGAGTAAGTGACCACAAGAAAACACACTTTTGAATAGTATAAAGTGGAAAAACCAGTGAAATCCAAAACCCTAACATAACAACATAGAATGAAAAATTTAAAATCTCAGTTTCTGCTGCCATATGAGTGTGCTACACTAAGGGGAATGGGTATTGGGAGCACAGAAGAGAGAAACATGCTACCATTGTCCTGCTAAATGGATACAGTATTCAACTGACTTCTAGTGATTTACTGATATACCTGTAGATTAATGCATCTCTCATCCCACATCAGAGAAGCTTCTGTTGGCAATAGATTGTGATTAGCACTAAAACTAAGAATTTGCCAAGGAGCACGGAATAAGACACTATGGAGTGCTCAGCCTTAAAATGAAAATATATATCACAGCCCCTCCTTCCAAGGTTCATGAATTATTGTTGATGAAAGCAGAAAGGCTATGGTTGGGTACAAGGGAACAGTGTTCTCTGGATACAATAGAGCAACTGAATATATGAATGTACAGTGTGTGAAAGCCCTGCAAGCTCAAACCAGACCAAATCCTAGTATGGAATGGGGAGGGAGGTTGACACAAACTCTCACCCCTGGGTGAGGAGCTTTGGCATTTGATTGTTGCCTACAGAAGAAGAGTCGTTTTTCTTTAAGTATGTAGCCCCTGGTAAGGTTGCTCATGCTTCAGTGGAAGGCCACACATTTATGAATATATGGCCGACACAAGCTGGACTTGATCGGCAAAGAAAAGCAAAAACAGGACACCAAGTTGGGCTGGCAGTGAAGAGGGCTGAATCTGAGAGTAACTGAGAGAAGGGTAAATTTGATCAAAACACCTTTCACAAAATTCTCAGAGAACTAATAACAAAATAAAAGGGACTCTAACAGTTCAGTGGCATTATTCGAGTCTAGCTCATCCAGCCGGCTTTTGAGCTGAAAGGAAAGCCAACCAGTTTCAGCTGCTTATAACTTACTCCTGCTAGATTCTAGACAGGACAACTAAAGGGGTATGGTCAAGGCCCTGCCCCCAGGGCTCACAACTTAAGCCGCCCAGAAAAATCCTTGTTGTTCAGGCAATAATACAATATGTTCTTCAACTAAGAAAAGTTACCATTCTTCTTACTTTTTTTTCTTTTCTTTTACTTTTTTCTATTGGGTGTGTTTTGTTTTGTTTTGTTTTGTTTTTCTCTTGTGAGCCGCTGGAGATCTAGCATAGCATTTAACATACAGTGAGTAACATATAGCTCATGCTCCAACAATGAGCTATACCCACTCCCAGGTGAGAGCCATTTAGTTCAGCTTCAATGAGCATCCACTCTCACACCCTCACTCCAATTTATAGAATCATAAAGATATAAGGCCTCAGCTGGGCCATGGCTTCAGCCATGGACAGCTGCTGACAGAGATAACCTGAGATGCTGCTGTCAGACAGACACACAGTAGCAGCAGAGAGAAATGATACAACCTTTGACACACTTACATGAGTCCTCTCCATCTGTTACATTCGTGCCTTCTCTGACCATACTTGCTTACAAGAGTGCCTGTGATTGCCCACAAAGAGGCTGAACATCTTACACCTACATCGTACCATACAGTACCTGGGTCTGGGCGAACACTGGTGCCTGATCAAGTACTTCATACCCTCACCCAAGAAGAAACTCCAGTAAAAGAAATTCTTTTATAAAAACCTTTATTTATAAAACAAGAGTTTTATAAACAGTGCCTGTGGAAGGCCTCATAGCCTAACAGGGCCTCCACTGTCATCCTAAGAGTAACCACAGAGGATATACCCTGCATATTTCTACACCGTGCTATCTACTAATTGAATTTGCTAAGTGTCTCAGTTCATGAAAACCTAGGGACGCAGTGCCTCTCTCCTACTCCAACAGAGTTGGATTACATCCAAACTTAATAATCTGTGTCAAAGAAGCTACATGAATCCCTGAATTCCATCCTCAGCAGCATATAAACCTGGTTGTGAACATGCCAAGAATCTAGCACTCAGGGAGACAGAGGAAGGAGGCTTAGAAATCCAAGGATATCTTCAGCAACATAGTAAGTTTGAGGCCAGCCTGCTAACTACATACACTGCCTGATAATTTAAAAAAAAATAAACTTGATGAGATTCAAGACAGTTTATGTTAACTGCTAAAGGAAATTAAGAATAGCATGCAGGATACAAATTAGGAGTTGAACAAAGAAGGGAGGATTCTGAAAAAGAATCAATCACAAATCTAGGAAATAAAATGCTCAATAAATCATGCAAAACACTTTAGCCAAAACTTTCAAACAAAGGACTAAAGTAGAAGAATATTAATAAATGTCATCCTAGGATACAGAATACGTGTCCTGTCTCAAAAAAAAAAAATAAAGGAAATGAAAAGAAGGAAGAAAAGAAGAGAGAGAGAAAGAAAAAAGAACAGGAAGAAAAAGAAAAAAAGAAATAGCAGAGTTTGACTACAGGACAGATATAGAAGAAAAGAAGAGAAAGTAAAGAGCATACACTGTCTCCAGGGCATCTGTAAACGCCCAAACATCCATAACACCAGCATAACTGAAAAAGGAGAAAAAAAGGTTTGGGGGATTAGAAACCTTGCTCATTTCACGAAAAACTTTCCCAATCTTGGGAAAGATATGGACACCCAAGTACAGGAAGTCTAAAGAATCCTAAACTGTCATGGTCAGAAACAATCTGCCACAGATTATATTCAAACTGTCTCAATTATAGACACATATTTACAAGCATTTTGCCTCTGTGTGCCCTCCACTCTGCTTCCATTCCCCATCTAGAGATAAGCATTTATGTGTATTTTAAGCTATCCTTCATTTCAGTATAAAATCATCAGATATTTATGCATGTCTCCAACTTACAACAGGCACCATTCAACATGGAATTTCCCAGCTGAGGTTTTTTTGTTAACCAATAAACAGGACTGACCATTTGGTGTTGGATAACCAACTGGTGAGCTCTTTCCTGGGGAAGGCTATTTCTTCCACTCTCAGCATTTCCCAGTTGCTTATAATTCTTTGTGTAGAGCTGAAGCCACATGGGCTTTTCTTGTGTAATTTGGCATGTCCATCAGTGTTGTCAAGTGTTAAATCCCCATTCCCTGTTCTTTTCTACCTATTTGGTAATCTATTATGTGACTGTTCCATGTTTCCCTCGATAGTTCTCTGAATTGTTAGTCTTTTTCTATAAAAACAATCTTACACTAAACAAACTTGGTTTTGAATATGAATTTGATAGAGATCCCAATTCAAGTTTTCTTGCTTATGCAGCAAGGAGTTCACCCACTGAGCCATGTTATAGACATTTACTATGTATTCCCACCATGAGCCATGCATGAAAACATGACAAGTATTTTTTATTTTATTTTTTCCCAATCTGCTTTTATGCCATTGTAATTACATGCATGTATTAAGGTCAGTTCTAGGTTGAGGGTCTAGCAATACTAGATACAAATAGTCAAGGAACAAGCAAGACAATAAACACAAATAACTCAAAGAACAAGCAAGGCAATAAACAAAGTCCTGTGATCACTCCTGTGATCACTGTTTTTAAGAGCTTACCATGGACAAAAATATCTGAGCCTACTTCCCTGTCCTAGCCCAAAGAAACATGACAAGTATTAGATTGTCTCCCCAATCAAATGTTAAACAGACAAAATACATGTACCAATGAATTTCAAATATTGCACAAGATTTAATATGACAGTGGTCCTTGAGACAATAGAAACAAATGAAGGATATTGTGATGGTTTATATATACTCTGCCCAAGGAGTGGCATCTTTTGGAGTAGGTGTGGCTTTGTTGGAGTGTCACTGAAGGAGAGAGAGAGAGAGAGAGAGAGAGAGAGAGAGAGAGAGAGGAGATGTATCCTTTTTTCTAATACCTTCCTCAACAGAGAGAGAGAGGAGGGGAGAGAGGGAGAGAGTACACATAAGGATACATGGCATGAACAGGTCAGAGTACACCTTGTGTGAGTAGGTTCTCTCTTTCTACCATATGGACCCAGCAGTTCATCAGGCTTGTGCAGAAAGTGTCTTTCACCATTGTGTCATCTGAAATACACATGTTTCAATTCTTGTATACAACATTTGCCGAGCAAATCAGCATAATTGAAGTTTCCTTCTCTTATTACATTCTTTTTTCAAACCTCTCTGCTCAATTTTAGAGGAACAAGTGTCATTCTTCTCTTTGTCCACTAGGAGTCATTACATTCCTAAACTTTGAATGAACAGGTTTTGGTGTTTCCATTTTCAAATGTACAGGTTTAAACTGTATCAAAATTCTTGAGAATCAGAAACAAAACTCATCCTAACACTAAACTCATTCCTAACAGAAGCTTGTTTTACTTTTAAAATTTCATACACTCTCCCCAGTCCTTTAACTCTCAATCTGCCTGGAATACACACCTTGTTTTTATCCTAAACAACTCTAAAAGTCCCCAAATTGTTACTAAATGATAGACTCTTGTATGTTTAAGTCAGCAGTTGCTTCACATACTTGTACTATATGTTGCAAGATTAACCTTTTCTATAGTATTAAAAATATTTACAATAACCAACCAATGTAGCATTGCTTCATTCTGTCTATGACTTTATTAAACTTCTTAATATCTTTCTGTCTTTGTCCTTCTATTTCTGTCTCTCTCTCTCTCTCTCTCTCCTCAGCCCCAGCAAAAGCTGGAGCCAGGTGAGCATATTATCTCTAATGTACATACCCAGCCCTTAACTATTATCTCTGCAGTTTGTGTTTAAAGCTTTTGGCTTGACTGCTAGTTATAAGCCAAACACCTCCTAATAAAACAGCATTACATAGCAGTAAAGAAAGCTTGTTCTAGAAACCTGATATAAACTCCACTTGCTATTGCTGAAATGTTTTACATTTGTTTAAATCTACATTGTTGACAATCATTTTGAATAGCCTTGTTCAAAAGAGATGTTTGTGCTCTTCTCTTCTGCTGAAATGATCACTCCTCACAAATAACCTTCACATAACTCTCCTCTTTTAATTCACAGGCAAATTTATAGAAAGCATACAAAATACTTTTTAAATGCAATATAAGTATCTGGGTACTCAGAGAATAGAAGAGATTTGATTACAAAATCTGACATATATCTTTAGTGGAATGAATAATCAAGCATGCCAGTTGTACCAGGATATCAGTCTGGTATATCAGCTGGTACCACTGAGCAGTGTGTCAGCTGCAGATGTCCCAAAGGGCCATATCACCCAATCTTTATTTACAAGCTTCTTCAGCCATCTGTGGCCTTCATTTTATTATGTGCTTTGTTTCTAACACTAGCCAGGATTCTGAGTTAGTTTTGGAGAATATAATTCTGAATCATTGACCTAATTTTCAAATTGACCTGAAGGTCTGTTCAACAGAGACATCTTTCAGCAATATGGCGTATGGAAGTGGCTTCAATACTGACACTGTTCTCAGATTGCTCTTCAGTTCTGGAAAAACATCTGACACCATTTACATTCTTGTTTACATTATTTGACATATATCTTAATATAATCCCTCATCAGGATAATACATATAATTGAAAACATGACAGGCTAAGGACAAGATAAAGAAAAGCAATGGGGCTCTAGAGGAGATACTGCTATAAACCTTCCAAAATACAGAAAAGGCTCACTTACACAGTTGTGTTTTATGGGGTTTTATAATTTCCAAATTGTATGAAACACTAAGGCATTATTTATATCATTTTAGTTGTTGATCTAATTTGATCTTGGAGTCTATGCCTGGAGCATGGCTATGAATTGTTTCCCTGCCCTGATGGGTCTTTTGGCAGGAGGAGTGGTTATGAACATTTACAGTAAGGCACTTATTTGTCTCTATGCATAAGTGTCTTAATTCATAAGTGTCTGGCATCTGGCCAGGACTTCCTCCCAAAGGAAATTTATTTATACTGACAGATGCCCTCTGGGTCTTGTCTAATCTATATCCAGTTTACTTTCAATAAAATAATTTACTTCCTAGGTGAGTACTAACCAGGAGGGTTTGAGTGTGTCAGTCAACTGAGATGCGGTGGAAGCCACATGAAATGCATGAACTAGTAGAAAGAGTATACTTCTTAGAGGCTCTAGGGAGAGAAGCATGCCTTAAAGAGCTAACAGAACGTGAAAAATAATCCCATATACAACTATTAGATCAGCTGATGGGAAGCAAGTAGAAGGATTTGGGCCCAGGGTGTTGCCTAAGCTATATTTTCTCTGTGTGCTGTAATTGGTGAAATCAGAAAAATAGTGTTATGAGTGAGGAATTCTCTCTGGTATATTGCTACATTCCATCTGGGTCAGTGAAGCAAGTCAAGTAAGATGAATGTGGCCATTTCATATGGATATAGTCTGATGGATGCCTTCTGGAGGTGGTTGTCTTATGACAACCTGTCTTATTTCACCACCGTGTGAAACTGAAAGCAGGAGGTCTAGAAAGTCAATCATATTCAAAAATGCATGTCATGGCATCACAGAATTGCACATCCTCCCTAAGAAGTCTATCCAGATAGCTACTAAATAACTCTTGTTTGTGTAATAAGCATTTCAAATTTAACATGTGTTTTAAGTGGAGCTCTTAATTTCTAATCACCTAAAACAAAGCAAGTCATCTTACTCAAATGATTCTTATTTTAGTAATGGCACTGTTGAGAATTAATCAAATACTCAATTCACTGGCTAGCTGAATAATAAATTTTTATCTGCAGGTAAGTATCCTATGTTTTGTAAATGGTATACTATGAAGATTCAATGAAATAATATGTATAACACATAACAAAATTCTATAAAATACAGATATTTCAATGATCATAATTATAATTCTCAAGTATTTTCAGAACAAACAACAAATTCATTAGACATTCCACAATACACCTCACCACAACAGCTATCAGTGTGTGCTGTGATGCCAGTGTACTTGGCACTTTTTCTATTGTGTGTTCAATTGATTGATGGATAGACAACATGGGCATGAGGATACAGAATGGAGTATAGAGATCTATGCTATAAGGATTAACAACAACAACAAGATGAAAGCAGTTATGAACCCAGGGATCATCATCCTCTACATTTTTAGTACACCAGTCTTGGCTTCCTTTACCAAATATTTTATACCTCTGTAATATACGTCTTGCCCAGTTTTCTTTGGTGGTCATGAAGTTGTCTTGTGTCTCAGTTTTCTAAGTGCTAAGCAGCAATACTGAATAATGCTTGCTGGAATGGGGTAATTAACTAAGTGTGCCTGGAAATTGAAACTAGAGTAGTGAGGCCGATACAAAGAATCAAACATGACACCATGCTATCACAGTTCTGTCTGTGTTAGAATCTAGGGCCTGTTTGAATTTTAAAGCATAAAAAGTTTCAAGTAGGTGTGATAATACATGATGAGTAAGGGGAGTCTTTGGTAGGATGTGCATTGCATGGATTGCGGTATTCTAGTATGTCTCATGTCTTATTGTGATCTTCCAGGATTCCCAGGATCCATATAAAACATTTCAAATATGTTGTAGTGGCCTGTGACATCAGTATAAGAGAAGTACAGGACATGTGAGTAGGTTAATTTAACCATTTTATAATCCATATGTTGGTCTATATTTAGTTCCTAAACTTCTGGTGGCCTCTGGATATTGGCCAAGTGATATTCTAGGTAGACATGAATCCCTGCATTCCTCGTGCATGTGGTCAAGTCAAGTACATAAATAAGCAGTTCACAAGTCCAAACGGCAGCCGTGGGATTATAATGGAATACCAAGCAGGGAGTAAAGAGCCAGGGTGTGTTGAAGCTGATATAACTATAAAATAAAATGAAATAAGTGTAGTACTTTTGTTGGTAACAAAGAATTTGAGGGGGGGGTGTATGTTTATGAGCAAAAGACATGAACACAATAACCTCTTACTTCTGATCACTGTAGTCTGCTTGGGGGTCTACTTACCTTTGTCATTTTTACAATGTTCATTTCTTTTTCTAAGTTATGGTCTTGGATCCAAAGTGACTTCAGATCCAGGATAATGTGAAATCTCTAACAGTATCTTTCATCTAGATTTAGTGTGCAAATTGTTGCCTCTGGACAGAACAGAGAGCCATTTGGTATTATCTCTTGCAGAAAGTTATGCTTCTGGTCTTCGAGAAAAAAAAATTTCCAAAGAGTAAGTTAAGATATATATTTGTTACTTTGCTGCTGTTGTGCTAAAATAGGATTATTAAAAGCAATTTCAGAAAGAAAGGATTTGTTCAGGCTTATGGTTCTGGAGGGGTTCAGTCCATCACAGTAAGGAAGACACGGCAATGGGACAGTGAATCCAGACTGGTGGTCAGAAAGCAGGGAGGTCACATTTCGACCATGTTTCAGACAGAAGAGATGAAATTCCTGGTACATAGCCAATTTATCCAAACCATAAACCAAATGGAATTCTATGTTTTATAAATTACCATAAAAGTGTTATTCTGTTATAAGCAGCAAAATTTTTTTTATATAGTGTTAAATTGTTCCCTAGAATAGGGAGTGTGATGGTTTGTATATGCATGGCCCAGGGAGTTGCACTAGTAGTGGGTATGGCCTTGTTGGAGTAGGTAAGTCACTGCAGGTGCAGGCTTTAAGACCCTCATCCTAGCTGCCTGGAAGTCAGTATTCTGCTAGCAGCCTTCAGATGAAGATGTAGAACTCTCAGCTCCTCCTTCACCGTGCCTGCCTGGATGCTGTCATGTTCCTGCCTTAATGATAATGGAGTGAACCTCTGAACCTGTAAGCCAGCCCCAATTAAATGCTGTCCTTATAAGAGTTGCCTTGTTCATGATGTCTGCTCACAACAGTAAAACCCTAAGACATGGAGTAAATATTAATTTCATTAATATTATAATCTGCTCACTAATTCATGTGATTATATTAGTAATAGAATTGTGCTCAGATAGATAAACAAACTTTACAACACACTTGTCTTAAATTATACCTATAAGAACCTAGGACTCCAACCTATGAATCAGACATTATATGCTTTGGGAAAACATTTATGTATTGGTCCTCAATGAAAAGCAATGCTTAGCATACAGTTTAACAAAATTACAATAGCACATCCTAATTTTTTATAGAATTTGTTCATGATTTTCAAGACTAAAGGCAATCTAAGTTATCAAAGAAACTGTTTGCTGTGGTTTGAAACATAAGTGTCACTCACAAATGCTCAAATTTTGAACGTTTTCCACATAGTAGTGCTATAAATACACAGAGGGCAGAATGAAAACATTCATTCCTCACACATAGCAAATCTACCAGCCAATTAGGGAAAGTATAGAACCTTTAGGAGATAGGAATTAGCTGGGAAAAGAAGGTGACCAGGGATGAGACCTTGGTGACTCTTCTGTGCTCTGCTTCCTGGTCCTCTGGGATTTGAGGAGCTTCTATATTCCACTGTTTACCAGGATCTCAGCTGCTTCGCTGTCCCCTCCCACCCATGATGGTCTGAAATGTAAAATAAACCTTTCTATACTCAACTGTTTTCTGTCAGGTATCTTGGTCAAAGTGGCATGAAAGCAACTATACCATAGTTAACATTAAAGTCTTTATGTCCATAAAATTAATGGAATATGTACCTGCAAAAAGTCCCTTTTCTAGTAAATAATGGGAAAAAACTGCCAAAAATTGCCAGAATCAACAATTTCAGGATTCTGAAATTAACCAGAAGATTGCAGCAATCTGAGGAATGTTGTTTAAAAAATAAGTTTCAATCAGCTGTTAAAAATATATTTTAAAACTAAAAAAAAATGTATCTATACAGGTAGTTAAAATGGCAACCTTTCCCCAGTAAATTTACAGATTCAAGGCTGTTTGACAAAAGTAGTAGAAGTATTTTGGAGGATGTACAGTTCCTCAAAGTGTCCAACATGGAGTTATTATACATGCCTCGGCAATTAAAATAATAAATATAGTCCTTAAATAAACACATTATACACTTTGAAATTGTGCATAGCGATGTTTATTGCAGTATTAAAAGCAAAGAAATAAAACTGAAAACCACAAAAATGCAAGTGAAAAAATGGATAATTGATAACATAAAAACAGTATACCTACCAGAATGAATAATCAGCAATAAAAGCAACTGAAGTATTAATACATATTGCAACATGGATGGATCTAAAATCGTTAAGTGAAAATTTCAGAAACAAGTATATATTTTATGATTATTTTATATGAAAATTTTAAAATAGAAATAATAGATTGCTGATTGCCAGGTATTTAGACTAAGGAAGGATAGAGTGTGCATATTAATAAGTATTAATTTTCTTTTTTTAGATGATGAATTGTTCTTGAATTAATGATGATGATACCACAATTTTATGAATGTAATAGAACCACTGAATTATATGATTAACTTTATATGTGAATTTTATTTCAGTTAAAAATTCAGAGGGCAATAAATAAAATATGGCATGGAGAAATATTCACAAAGATGAATGAGTAAATATTTAATATATTGATGCTGAACAATATTCAAAATATATTGTGAAGTAAAACTGTTATGGTACAAAAATGTTAAGGTACAGATGACTAATAAAAACGGAATTGCAGAATATATATATATATATATATGTCTATTACATTTGTGCATGCATTTGCATAATATGTGTAAAGGACAAGTGAGAGACTGATAATGTGAGATGGCCATAGCAAGAGGACAACGTTCACAGGAAGACACTTCTGTTTTTTTGGAGACCTAAGCAATATTTATAACTAATATTTAAATTATGGATTTGATTATTTTTTTTAAAAAGGGTCAAAGGTCAAATTATAAATGGGAAAACATCCTTAGGAATTTATATAAACCAATGGTAATAACATTAAGAACCTTATAAAAATATTCATAAAGCTTACAGATAATTACTAGAAGAAAATGCTAATAATATAAACATATTTAAAAAAAACCTCTTCCACATATTAATCACTTTCCCCCATTGCTCTGACAAAATACTTCCCAAAAGCAACTTAAAGAGAAAGTTTAATTTCGTTTACAATTTTATGACAGTAGTTTCTTAATATCAGTTGTCAACTTGACTAAGCTTAGCATAACCTAGAAAATACAAATCTGGGCTTGTGTCTATGAGTCTGCTTCCAGACTCATAAGGGGAAAAAAATCCAGTTATCTCAATCAATATACTAGTAATTCAAAATAAACAAATAAAAATTTTATCCTTGATCTATAATACATGCATATATTTAATTTGTGTTTTTTTTTATGAAAATACAATTACATCATTTCCCCCTCCCTTTTGTCTCTTCCCTGGGGAAGACTGTTTCTCCTACTCTTGCCATTCCTTAGATGTCTGCAGTTCTTTGTTTGTCTAGGCCTGTGTCCCAGTGAGATGCTCCCCTTCCAGGATAGCATGTCTATTAGAGTTGTCACTGTTTACATCTCGTTTGGTATTGTCGTGGTACCTGGGGTGAATCTTCCCTGGTGTACCTGGGAGTCACAGTCTCACAACAGACCCTGGCTCTTACTGTCTTTCTGCCTCCTCTTCTTTGATACTCCCTGAACCTTGGGTGGAGCGGGTGTTCTGTAATTGTATTAATTGCAGCTGGGACGACACCCCCCCCAATACACACACACACACACACAGCTTGATCAGTTCTCTCCATTATGATGAGCTGTGGTTTTCTGTGATGGCCTCCATCTCTTACAAAGAGAAGTTTCTTGTAATCAGGAGTGATAACTATACCTATCTGTGGGTAGAAAAATAAGTATATAAAATACAGTTAGAAATTAATGCAAAGACTTTTAATGATTATCAATACTCATGAATGAATATGACATTTCAGATACTCTTGGGATATGAATCAGTTCACAGCTTCTTATAAATGTATTCACATAAAATTCTTCAAAATATTCCTATGTAGTCAGGTGCAGTTTCTCATGTTTGTGAGCCCAGCACTTCAAAAAGCTGAGGCAGGAGAGTTTCCATAACTTTGAGGCCAGTTTGGGATATATAGTGAGTGTACATCTTAGACAACAGAGTGCAAGTAAGAGTCAAAAATCACTTATGTTTCTGCAGCAATTATCAGAGTCCAGACCACATTATCATAATTTTGAATTTTGCATGTTGATATTTTTCCTGGACACTAATATGTAGTATAAAGCTCTTATGATATTAAGCAGAGGCAAACAACCATGTCTACACAATCACAAAATAATACTGCCCTACACTGCATTTTGTCCCTTGACAAAAGAGTGTTTTCCCATGTCTCTTAAGCAGGTCTTATCAGCTGCTGCCCTCTTCTTTATTATTAACATTCAACTCTACTATTAGCTGCCCCAGACTAATAATGGCCTCCTGTAAAGCCTTGTTAGCTTGTGACATAGTTTTTGGAGAGCATCAATTGGTGCTCTCCTTACCTACATTTACCTAATCTTCACGTATCATCCTTAAACTGGTTGCCAAATAGAGTACAGTGTCCCTGGCATTTCAGTTTCTCATGTTATCACTGGACTGGCAGTCCTCCAAACAGGCAATGCTTTATAATAATTCTAAGCATCCCAAAACATAACGTATTGTGGTTACATGATCAAATTTACAACAAAATGTTATGTCAACTAGCATCATTATGTGAAATGCCTAAAACAGCGCCTGGACCATAGCATTTTTCAACAGAATTGTAGAGAAAGTCAAAATCTCGAGAGCAGAAATGCACGGTAGAAGTTCCATATACGGCCACTAGATGGCAACATTGCAAAGACGAAACAGACAAGTTGGTCTCTGGTGGTTCATGAAGACTGCAATGAGCAGAAGAACGAAAGACTGTAATATTGAAAAGAACGGCTTTGGCCCCTGAGACTGAGGCTAAGGTTAATATCAGAAAAACAATCTGCAGAAAACAAAGACACAGGGATTGCAGACAGGCAATACCTAAGAGATATGTGGATGACGCATACAAGCAGCAATATAGTACCAAAAACAATCATAAAAATTACACAGAGAAACAAGGAAATAAACTGTAACGAAGAGAGACTGAGTTTTCAGGCTCTGGGACCAAAGTTCTTGGCTTTACCATTACATTCGTTAAAGGCATCCATGGTAGGAATCGAGGAAAGTTAGAAAATAGAAACTTATTATTTAATGGAAACAGAACTAATGTTTAGGGTGTTGAAAAATATCTGGAATGGAATAATGGTAATGGCTGTACATCATGAATATATTTTATGCACTGCATTCTATGTTCAAGAATTAAAAATATAGTAATTTTTTAGCCAGCACATGTTGTTAGCACAGTTATTTTGGAAGCAGAGGCAGAAGAGTCATGAGCATGTTATATTATGTATAGTTTATAATATACATAATTTATGTATAGTTTCTTTAATATTAGAAAGAATTACCAAATAAAAGGCAGCATTCAATACCTCGATCAGTCTCCGAGCTATTACAGGATACTAGTTTAGAGGGATGTTCTTTAATTCTTCCACACTATCAGCATAATGATCTGCCACTAATTTCCCCTCCCCATATACTGAGCAGCCAGTAAACAGTGATTTCTCTTGAATCACCACATTAGATCAGTTAACTCATCAAAAATATTTAATCTGTATTTACTCTCAAGCTAACATTTTTGCTTTATTATGTAGCTCTTCATTTCTGTCCTATATATTTTTTCTGCTTCAAAGAACTTGTCTTGCAGCTCCTTATACACTGACAAGTGATTCCCTCAGCTTTTGTTTGTCTGAAAACTGCTCTCTCTCTCTCTCTCTCTCTCTCTCTCTCTCTCTCTCTCTCTCTCTCTCTCTCTCTCTCTCTCTCTTTCTCTTTCCTGAGTAACAGTTTCACTGGATCCGGAATTGTAGGCTGTCAGGATTTTTTTTCCCTTTCAACCCTTTAAACATTTCACTGGGCTGTTCTTGGTAGAACTGCAGTGCAATACAATGTAATTCTTATCTTTGTTCCTTTGTCAGTAAGATAGCTTATTTAGCGATTTCATTGTTGCCTTGATTTTGATATGCAAGCTGTTGTTTTGGTATCAATTATCCTTGATATTCTCAAAGCTTCCTTGGTTTGTAGACTGCCGGTGATCTGGAAATATATTTACCCACTAGTGTTTTGGGTTTTTTTTCTGTTTCTTTCTCTTTCCTCTGTATACTTTCCTTACTTGTACTTGTGACATCACATTGTTTATGTGATCTCACAGTTGAACACCATACTCTGGATGTGTGCTTTCATCTTTCTGTTAGTTATTAAATTTGAGAAGTTTCTAACGATGCATCTTAAACATTCAGTATGAGTTCATCAAAGGTATTTTTTTTTAATTTTGGTTAAGGTGTTTTGTTGTAGTGGTCGTTGAAACAAAGTATCAGTAGGTCAAAGGGTAGCCTCCAATGTCTTGATACCAAGACCTTACTGTTGGGTTAGTCAGCATTATTTTTATTCCTCGGGTCTCCTCTTTGTGTGTATTTTAGAGCAGACTGGGGCACATAGGAAAAAATGATAATGAAGCTCTGTTCCAAGATTTCTTCTTCGCCCACGTCTCATATCCTGCTGATAAGCCAGCAACAACTCTATCGATCCAAATCCACAGTATACTCGAGGGCTCACTCTTGGTGTTATAGCTTTATAAATTTTGACAAATTTGCTTTCTCTGGAATGTTACGTAGTTGAATTTCACAATACTGAATGTTTTCAGATAAACTCATTTGTTATATACATGGAATCCACATAAGGTTGTTCTTTGTCTTTTCAGGCTTAACAGCTCATTTCTTTCAGTGTTATTGTTGTTTTAACTTTCAGAGAGTCAACAGACTTTCACTCACCTACTCAGAATGTCCTGCTTAATTACAAGTTTGAGCAATTTTGAGTAAATTGCTATAAATGTCCAATGTAGGATTTTGTGTAGACATACATTTTTAACTTTTGGATAGATACTAGAGAGTAATCTGAGTTGAATAATAATAGTGTGTTTTGTTTTCTTGGAAACAATCAGACTCCCAGAGTATCTACACAGTTTTATGTTCTCCAGAGAAATAAATACATATTCATGAAAGCGTCTGGCATTGTCAGTATTTTGGGCTTGTTTCTCTCTGATAGGCAGATAGTCACAGTTTCATAGTAGATGTTTATTTTCTATTCAGCTCCCTTGAAAATAGTTTTGTACAAATATTTCCCTTTTTAAAACCAGTTGATATATTTCTTACTGTTTACTTTTAAGAATTCTTTTTATATATTTTGTCCTTTACCAAATAGCTTTTTGCAAATATTTTAAATTCTGACTTATAAGAAATCCCCTTTCAAATCTTTTTTCGTGTTTCTATCTCTCTTCTTGCAACCTATCTAGTACATATTGTTCACTTTTTCTATTTGAGGATTAAGCATATTAATCGTCCTTATCAGAAATTCCCAGTCTGATTACTTCAATATTTCCGTTGTCCTTGAATCTAGTTAAGATGATGCTGTGTCCCTTCAAGTGCTGTTTTTCCTCTTCTAACATATGCCGTGAACAGTTTTCAGTTGAAGGCTAGTCATTATATATTTAGTAAAGGAAAGTCAAGCAAATAGAGCATTACTGTAAGGTTTGTGTTTAGGTAAGAGTACAGTGCTCTTTCTGTTTTCATTAGCTGAAGATGTGGTAGAAGCTGAAAGTTATTCTAGAGTCTTTGTGACTCCCTCTTTGTCTTTGGATTTCCCTAGGGACCTCTTCGCAAATTGCATGGAGCCCTTGTATTTTTTGTGTTTGCTGTATCTTTATACCATAGTAGAAATCATACTGGTGTGATAGTAAGGAATAAAGAAGAAAAGGTTGCATATAATGCTATGATTAAGTCTCCAAATTTCAGTGTAGCTATTTATTTCACCAGTGTTTCCTAATTCCCTTTCTTGTGTAACACAGGAAGGTCTTGGAGAAATGTATGCCAATTAGGTATTGAAAATCTAATTTAGTTAGTGCAGACATCTTTAAGAACAGAATGCTGTGAGCCTATACCAAAATACTTAGAATTCCTCCCCATGGCAAGACTGCAAAGGGTTACTTTTTTCTGCTTTTCATTCTGAACATCAGATAAGGTTTCTGCAGATAAACCTTCCAAATGTACAAAAGTCGCCAGAGAATGGTTCCCAGGGAATTTTTATCTCTGAAGATAATCAGTCCCCACTTTCTATCAATTTTCTGATCTAAGAACTTGTGGGTTTCAGTCTTGTCAGATTTGTGAGGACAGGAATGACAACTTCCAAACTCTTTGCATGCCAGAACTTTTTCTTTTCGATTTTGCTTTATTTATCCACTTTAAAAGTCACCAATCTTCCTAAAATATTTGAGTAAGCATTTAGAGAGCAAGGACCATACATACACTATAGTAAATGCAAACGATTCTGTATGTTCTAAAAGCATTTCAGAGCACATTTTAAATACATGGCAAACATGCTAGTTGTAAATGTTGAAATGCTGTAGAACACACAGAAAGCTCCAAACTCTCTCGGTAGTTTCTTATTCCAGAGCTGATGGCTCTGAGCATGCTCTTGCCATCTTTTAGTTGAGTGAAGACAAGCACATTCATTGTATTTTTTTCACAAATGGATCAGACTGTCTTTATTTATTTTTCTACAATTTGCCTTTCTTTCTTTTTATTGGTTTTAGCTGAGGTTAGATCAGACAAAATTTTATGTCCTGCTTTTTAACTTTTAAATACTTCCTTTCATATTTCATAAACATTTATTCCTTTAGTTTATCTTTTTTTTTTTTTTTTTTTTTTTTTTTTGGTTTTTCGAGACAGGGTTTCTCTGTGTAGCCCTGGCTGTCCTGGAACTCACTCTGTAGACCAGGCTAGCCTCGAACTCAGAAATCCACCTGCCTCTGCCTTCCAAGTGCTGGGATTAAAGGCGTGCACCACCACTGCCTGGCTAGTTTATCTTTTTTGATGTTGTGGACTGAACCCAAGCCTTTGTGCTGCTGTATCACAGAACTAAGTCCTCAACCCTTCCCTCTGTACTTGAATTAGTAATAGTTATCTTCATTGTACAACTACGCTGTAATATATTTAAGCCCACATGTTAAACAGTAAATGTTTTATTTGTTTTTCATTTATTCACTAAAGAAATATTTGTTGAATAGTTACTATATTTGTGTCACAGCAAGTATAGTATTTCTGTCTCTCTGCTTGTATACATACATGTATATGTGTGAGCTTCATGATGCTGAAATTCAAGCTGTTGTGAGTAGGTAATTCAAACTATTGTAAGCTGAAGAGTGTATCAGTAACTGATTTTTTATATTTCCTCTTGATAGATTGCTGAAACTAGAATTACCAACTTAGAGAATGTAAATAGTTTAAAACCCTTAATTTAAAAAGTGGTTAAAAGTATCATTAGAAAGTTTGAATCATTTTATTAGCCTGTAAAAGTTGCACAGGCATTATTCAGGCCTACCCTGTTAATGATTTTGTAAAGAGTAAATGACTTATTATCAAAGTACAGTTTGAAAGGTACAGCTATGTAATACTGGCTCCACCAGTGCTAACTTTCCACCTCTCTCCAAGACAACCATAATTTTTTATTGTAAATTTAGAATAAAATCCATTTCTCAAGCTGGACTCTGCTGCTTTGTGAGGGTAGTGGTCACTTTTCCATTGCCATGTGTTTATGTGATTTCTCTTTTTACTTCTTTCACTTCATTTCTTCCCCACAAAATTCATGCAGTAATGTTTCTTGATTCTCCAGATGAACTGGTGTGGTTAGTGCCTACTGTGAAGCCACACTGTATCTTTTTGTATACTTGTGCTATATTTCACAGGACAATTAGTCACATAAGGCAGGGAGTTTGTTTCTGTTACCCTACAGTGTGAAACACTAAATATATTATCTATATCAACTTGTAAAACAGAGGTCCCACTTTGTAGGTTTATTCTTCAGAGTTTCTGTGCTGTAATGGTAGGAAATTCAACATGAAAAGTGCTTGTATCATAACACAGAGCTTGGTTCTAGACGTTTAAAAAAATCTCACATTGATTTATTTCTACTCATTTGGCAGGCAAGAGAGGAAAGGAAAGAGAGCAAGGAAGCAGACCAGAATGGGTTAAGAAATTGCCACGCACTTTACAAAGATGCAATAGAGTTAGAGAGAGTAAAACAAACACAAAACAAGAACGTGATTGAGATACCTAAATACAGAGAAAACCACAAAATTCCCCCTTCTTCCCACCCTGGTAAACTTACCTGAATCACTCATTCATCTTTCCTTCATTCATTTGTTCTGTTCAACAAACCTTTACTGAGTAACTATTATAGAAGGAACTGTATTGGAGACAGAGAGCTCACAGTCTGGGAATGGAGGTAGCTATATAAATAACAATCATACAAGGAAGACAGCATAAAATATGTATCCTGGAATGTAAAGGGAAACAAGGGTCCCAAGCTAAAGCTAACTCGCAGAGCCAAGCAAACAATAAGCCTCTTTCTGCTGCCTGCAGCTAATGTTAGGAGCTCAAAATTCATTAAGAATATATCTGCCTGGGATTTATGTATTTTGCAAACTTTTTGACCACTTCTTTTCCTATAACTTCATTCCTAAAATGGCCAGGAAAGTTGGGGATAGTGTTTACTTCTTGAGTTTTCATTTTTTTCCAGGCATGGATACCAAACTGGCTGATACCAGCTAGGCAAATGTTATACCATTAATCATTATCTCCATCATCCTAATTTTATATCATTTTAGCGATTTTATCCTTTAAATTGGAATTAATCTTATTACCTGTTCATGTTTTCCATCCTCTGATTATAACTTCCCTAATATCAAAACAGAAGTAGATAAGAAAAATTATAGATGTATGCCTCTTTTCTTTTTGCCCGTATTTGCAGTATCATCCACAGATGCTTTCTTATTATGAAAGCCAAATTGGACAGTTATCCTATCCATCTGATTACCTAATTCATCAAAACAGCAGTATTCACATAATTTTTGTACAAATAAGTCTTCTCTAAAGAAATGGGTTGGGGGTCGTGATAGGAATCTTATGCTTTGTGAGCCTATCAATACCAATTATGAGACAGCTACAGGATGACTAAAGACATATCAAGCAATTTGAGGACATTCTGAATAGCATATGTAGTCTTGTGCAGAAACAGCACAAAACCCTCGCAATTATAACCAGCCACAGTCAACAAAAGATAAAGCCATAAAGCAAGCCAGGCTACAAGGCAGACCACTGTTTGTTGGACACCAGTGTCTTCTCACAAAGGCAAATGATCACCCAAATTATAGCAATCTGCTACCTTACAAATAACTGGGACACAAGATCCTCTAAGCCTTCTGATGTGAGAAGACAACATAAGCGGGGAACTCTCTCTACTTTGAAATCAGGATAATTATGATTCGAATTCTGGTTCTGCCACTTATTAGCTTTGTAGCCATATGTTTTGCCTCTCTCAAACTGCAAGGCAGTAATTGTACCCACTTTGTGGCCTGGCTTTGAAAATTAGGTGACATTATACATCAAAAATGCATGGGAGGGGAGTTCCTAACAAAGTCCAAGCAAACATATGCTGTGTGAATTTGAACAATGTCATCTTTTAGGACTTTTGTTGGCTCTTCAGGCCTCAGTTTTCTCATTGTATAAAATTGTTGAAAAAGTTTTCAGTGAAATGAATGACAATATAAAAGCAACCAGAAAGCCATAATTCATAGTGGAAATGTTGTTCTTGTGTATATGTCTCTGTGTGATGTGGGTGCATGTTTGTCTGTATGTGTGTGGGGGGGGTGTGCTTGCATGTGCATGTGTGTGTCTGTGTGTCTGTGTGTGGGGGGAGGGGTATATGTGCAGATGCACATGAACATAGACAACAGAAGTTCATGTCTCCTCAATTGTTCTCCACTTTACTTATTTTTGAAATTTATTATTGTATATGTGTGTATATGATGTGTGTATACATTACAGGCTCACAAATGCCACAGCACACATGTGCCACAGCTCATGTGTAAAGGTCAGAGGAAGAGTTTTCTGGATTCTGTTCTTTCCTTCCACCATGAGGCCTGGGAAATGGAATTCAGAGACTCAGTCTTGACTGACATCACTTTTCTGCTGTGCTATCTGACTACGCCAGGTCATTTTTTTTGAGGCAGGGTCTATCATTATACCTGAAGCTTCTCAGCTTGGCTTGATTGGCTGACAATAAGCTGCAGAGGTCTGTCTGTTTCTGTCCTACTTACCCTTCCAAACTCAGGTCCTTAGGCTCCCATGGTAATTACTTTACTGACATCTCCTCAACTCTGTGTTTGTTATTTCTTATTTGTTAATTCAGCCTTCCCCTTCCTAAATTTATTTCCTAATAGAATGAGTCTAACTTGCTGCTGTTGGTAATTAAAATGCTCTTATAGCTGAATGAACATATCAGATGCCTTGTGTGGAGGGGGAATAATTGAGGATGTATGCTGGTGCCTGGAAGGTCAGTCCACTGTTTTAAATACTTCATTTTTTGGAACTGTTTGAATTTCCAGACGTTTTTACTTTCTCTAGGGTCAGGGCAAATTAATTAGATGTGTATTCCTCAATGTACTATGCATGCATGCGTGTACATGTGTTTCTTTGCTTAAAAATACGTTCCTTTTGCAGAAAGGAGAGTACTGCATTATGGAAAGTAAAGAAAAGAAAGTGATTCACTGTATTGATATACCGATTGGCAAGTTTTCTGAATTCCAGAAGCTATACTGGGTATTGTTTTTCTTTGTGAAAGCAGAAAGAAAATTCAAAAATATAAAAGATACAGATCAATTAAAATCGTATTTTCCTAAACATGGGAGTTATTCAGGAACATTTGTGCCTTGTGATTTTTTCTATCTTCCCAGAGAAAAGGGCTCTGTAATATTGTGAGTACCGTATCTCTTTTAAAGTGTACACGTAGAGACAACAGCATGAAAACTACCAAAACATGTCAAAAGGTCAATGTAACAGACCTTGATGAAATTAGAGCCTCCAGCAGCAGTAGGAGCTTCTGGGCTATTCTGCTGTCTCTGCTTCCCATCTAATTATAAGAGTGTGCAGACATACAGGTACCACCACACTTGGTTTTATTATGGGGGCTTCAGGATTAAACTCAGGGTATGAGATGTTTACAGCAAACACTTTTAGCTGTTTACACATCTTTCCAGCCAGAACCACACTTTTAGATGTAATTTTAATATTTTTATTTTTTGAAATTAAATCATTATTACATTTTTTACATTAACTTTCTTCCTTTCAACCCCTCACATGCATCTTCTTGATCTCTCTTAAATTAATGAACTTTTATTTGTTATTGTTGCATTTGTGTAAATATATGTATAAAACCTGCTCAGTATGTACAATGTTACTTACATACATATATATGATTTCAGGGCTGACTACTTTTATTAGACAACCAGTTGGAGGTCCTCATCTTGGAAAGACATTCTCCTACTTTCAGCATTCCTCAATTGCCTATAGTTCTTTATCTAGAGTTGAGGCCTCCATGATAGTTCCTCCTTCAGTTAGCACACCCTACTGGTGTCGTTCTTGTTCAGATTTTGTTTAGGCAGCTGTGATGATGAGACAGTTTCTCTGGAATTTCTAGGAGATGCAATCTCATGTCAAACTTCCTGTGCCCTTAGGTCTTACAGTATTTCTGCTCTCTCTTTGTCAGTGATCCCTGAACTGTGGATGCAGGAGTTGTGTTGTAGATATATCAGTTTAGGACTGGAAAGATACTATAATGTACTCTCTGCATTTTCATAAGTTAGAGTTTTCTATAATGGCCTTCGTCTATTACAAATGTAATTTTATTAGATGAGAGGGTGAGAACTATACCGATGTGTAGGTATAAGGATAAATATTTGCCACTTGATTAGAAATAATGCTGTTTTAATAAAGTAGATTCTCCGTCAAGATTCATAACTTCACTGGGCCTGGATACAGGTTCCCAATACCACACATTATTTCCCCCTTTATTGGGCAAACCTTAAGTCCAATTAAAGAGCTGTTGGTTACTGTGAATGTATGGATGCCTCTATTGCATCCTTCAGGTTACCAGGCTGGTATTTCTTGTAAAGAACTACATTTTAATAACTCTCAATCTGACTCCACATGTGCTGATGCTGTTAAATATTATAAGACACTTAAACTGATAGAAAACCTTTCAGAAAACATGTATATTTGATAAACATTGCACTGCTTTTCTATCAAACAGCTCAAAAGAATATACAACAAAAGTTAATATTTCCAGACAAAGTGTGTTGGCCCATACCTTTAATCCCAGAACTTTGGAGACAAAGACAGGTCCACCTTTGTGAGTTCAGGGCCAGCACTAAACTGCCTGATTTCCAGGACAGCTAGAGCTACATAGAGACTCCATCTAAATAAATAAATAAATAAATAAATAAACAAACCATTGTCCTCTATCCCATAATATCTCTGCAACTATGCCAATTTCCACTTCCACTAGGGATATACAATGGTCAGGTTTTTTTTTTTTTTTTTTTTTTTTTTTTTTTTTAACTTTTTCACCAATGTTTATCTTGTTTTCTCACCCTAGCATGTAGGTGAGTAGAGGCCCAAAATAATCTTCTTTCATTGTGGTTTGATTTGTATTCTAATAGTTACTGTCTGGTGTTGAACATCTTTTAACATGTCCTTTGGCTGTTTATCTGTCTTTTTCAGAAAAATAGTTATAGGCCCTTGTTCTAAATGTTTTTAACCTTATTTAAAATGATGAAAATAGTTCAACTATCTCACATATATAGTGTGTGTTCTGTTTTCTATTATTCTCACCCTCTTCTATTTTCTTCTCATCCTTCTCATCTCTCTACCTGCTCTTACCTTTTCCCACACTACCGCCTTTGCTTGGTTTTGTGACCCACTTGATTTTCTCCTGGACCATATCTGTGACCACAAGTATGTAACTAGCCCTTGTAACATGGAGGGCTTTCCATTTGCTACATAACTGAAGGCAATGATTTTTTTTCACCCTCAGAATCCATCAGGTGTCCATAGTTTAACATGACAAAATAGGGCCCCATATGCCAATTCTTGATTATGATTGCTTGTTTACAGCCTTGTATGCACACTCGATGAAAACAACCACAGCTGCTTACTGTGAAATTGCGAGTGTAACATCTATGTCATTCCCTGAAGATGGAATTTCCCATTTTTTTTTCTCCATAGCTTCCGACTCTTAAATTCTTTGTGCCTTCTCTTATTTACACAATGTTCCTGGGACCTCGGAGGAGGTGGTATAAATGCATTGTGTAGGTTTGAGCACTCAACTAATCATTTGTTCTAAGCATCTGAGAAACAATGATTCTTGACCTTCACTGCCATTCATTGCAAGAGAAGAGTCTCCAATCAAGGGTGAGAAAAGCATTTGTCTATGGGTATACACATAAATACTTAGACCACAATGAGGTACTCCTTAGGGTCTATGACTTCCCCTAGACCACAATGAGGTACCCCTTAGGGTCTATGACTTCCCCAGCAATGATTTTGGCAGTAGATTTATAGTACCAGGTATAGAGTCTGTCCTATGACAAAGACCTCAGATACAATCAGATAGTAGTTGGTTATCCCATAAAAGTGACAACACTGTTTTATCAGTGAGCACTTCATATCTGGCAGGGTGATGTTTGTTGTATAAGATACTTTTTTTCTAAGGAGATGCAACATGTCTATTCAACAAAGAAAAAAGAGTTCACAACAGAACAAAGTAATAGCTGCTCCAATGTTCAACTTGGTGAACCAATTCCTTTCTTTAGTCGGCTTGCTGACCTAAGTATGGATGAGAGCATATGCACAAGGAGCAGCTGCATACAAAAATGCCCATTTTGTATGGGTGTTGACTGCAAAATACTACAACCCTGAGTTGCCCAAATATTTTTTTCTTCTGGAAGCTTTGCTGATCAGTCTTCATCCCTGTTGAGCAGGGGCCTGCAAGAATCTTCCAAGTTTTGTTTTCCCTTTCCTGTGATGTGACCTTTTGTTTACCTTTTGAGGCTCATAAGCCTCCCTTTCCTCCTGGAGAAAACGTTTCCATTTTCAGGGAATGATGCAATTTGGAGGAACATGCCATGCAACAGCATAGTAGTTGATAGGGTTCACAACTAGGTTAGACCATTGATACCTTATCTGTGTGCAGCCTGCAAAGAACCTTCTAATACTATGAAAGCTAAATATGTTTTAGGTTCACTGAAAAATATCAAAGTCTTGAGAACAGTGTTCTGGTGATGTTTCATAGAGCTAATAATTATAGTTATATATGATTGTATCTTCAGTTAACAACATTGAAGATTTGCTTAATTTCTTTGGTAATAGAATTTGATGTAAACTAGTACCAAAGTCTTTTTGATGTAAGCCAGAAGACATTTATTTTTTGATTTTTGGTTTTCTGAGCTCCCCATGTATTCTGAATATTAATCCTCTTCCAAATGTGTAGCTAGAAAAGATTTTCTCTCACTCTGTGGAATTCCTCTTCACTTAGTTAATCATTACTTTAGTTCTTAGTGATGTAGCATTTGTCAATTATTGGTCTTAATTCCTGAGGAGAAGCTCGAAACACCCAAGATACAACTCACAGACCACATGAAGCTCATGAAGAAGGAAGACCAAGTGTGGATGCCTCAGTCCTACCTAGAAGGAGTAACAAAATACTCAAGGGAGCAAATATGGAGACAAGTGTGGGACAGAAACTGAAGGAGGGGCTGTCTGGAGACCATTTCACTTGGGTATCCATCCCATGTGCAGTAACCAAAGGCAGACGCTGATGTGGATGTCAGGAATTGCATGCTGACAGGAGCCTGATACAGTTGTGTCCTTAGAGGCTCTGCCAGAGCCTGACATATTCAGAGGCAGATGCTCACAGCTAATCATTGAACTGATCATGGGGTTCCCAATGGAGGAGTTAGAGAGAAGACTGAAGGAGCTGAAAGGGTTTGTGGCCCCATGAGGAGAGCAACAATACCAACCAACCAGAGCTCCCCAGGGTCTAAACCACCAGCCTGGGAGCACATAGAAAGGGACCCATGGCTCCAGCTGTGTATGTAGGAGAGGATGGCCTTGTCGGGCATAGGTGGGAAAGGAAGTCCTTGGTCTAGTGAAGGCTGGACACCGAGTATGGGGCAATTCATGGGTGGGGAGGTGGGAGTGAGTGGGCGGGTGGGGGCACATCCTCATAGAAGCAGGAGGAGGGGGGATGGGATAGGGGTTTCTGGGTGGGAGGGGAAAGGGGATCATATCTGAAATGTAAATAAAATATCTAATAAAAAAAGAAGGTCCTTTTCTACACCTATATTTTGTAGGGTTTTCTTCTAGCAGTTTCACTGTCTCAGGTTTCATGTCTAGGTATCTGATTCATTTGGTGTTGATTTTTTTCATGAAAATGATAGTTTTTTAATAGCCAATTACAGTCACTTAAAAATATTTTTGAACTTTTAATATAGAACAGATTACACTTCATCTAATTTACTAAAAGTAGTTGCTTCAATGAAGTTGTTGCACATTTTTGTTACTAAGAGGACAATCCTTCCTAAAACTAAACTGAAGAAAGAAATCTGAGAGAAAATACTAGACCTAGAGCCTGCTCTAGACCAAGACCCAGGAAAACAGTTTAACCTTCGAAAAGAAGGTACTTTTTCTTCAGATCGTTTCAGTGACAAGAGGTACTTCTTGTTCATATATATATATATATATATATATATACACATAATTACATAACATAACAGATTTCTCTGTGATTATTTTTCTTCAAGCAAGAAAGTTACTTACATCATCATCTTCATCATCATCATCATCATCAAGCAGCATCCCATTTTCCTTTCATATCCTCCTCTCCTGAATCTCTTCACCAATAGTAACAATAGTAGATCTTCAGGGAACCAAGATAAAGGACCTTTTAAAGTTTCTGGTCCTGCTGAAGGTTAGTGAATAATAAGTAACTTATTAAATGGAAAAAAACTGCCCTGTTAAAAATCTTAGCTATGAATGGAGTTCAAAGTAAGAACTTAAGTTGCTGTTTTGTTTTCAGCACAACAAATTGAATGCTGAGCCTCACATATACTAGGTCAGTACTCTTATCACTGAGCTATACTCCTAGGTCAAAATTTAGGGGTTTTTTTGAGCTCTAAAGTCTCAGCTTACAAGCTAATCTCTAACACTTTAGTAGGCTTTCCCTTTTACTAACAAACAGTAGCCTTACCCTCTCTTTGTGGAAGGAAAATTAAGAAAAGGCAGACTATGTAGAGTCTGCTATGCAGGCTGAGAATGAACTGTCATCCCACTCAGTCTGAGATTCTTCACTTCTTCCTGAGATACACACACACACACACACACACACACACACACACACACACCATAGACATCACACCACACACACACACAGACACCACATACACCACTACTACCCACACACAGAGGACTTTCTTTTTGCCTTTAAGTAATTACTCAGGTTTTCTTTGTTTGAAAAATGCTTTTGTGTCTTTGATATTCTATCATAGGTCCAAATGAAGGCAGTCAGTGGACAGTAGTTTCATGCATGGGAAAACATTGATATCTAAGAAAGCTCAAGTTAGGTGTTAGCTTAGCTTTTTCATAAACTGTGTGACACAAGATGATGATTTTGGTCTTTCTAAAATTTGGTTTCCATATGAGAAAAATATATAGACAGTATGTGTTTCTAGTTTATAGAGATGTCTTGTCATTTAAATGTGTGTATGAACAGAAAGCTCTTGGATCAGTACCTAACATAGAAAAATTACTTACAAAATCATCATTACTATTATCCATTTCAAGTTTCTGATGTTTTCATTTGAAGGTTCCTTCTCATCCAAAACTCCTGTTTACAATTTTTCAGTACCAATTACTTTGAACATGTCCTGTTTCATACTATATTATTTGCCTACTTTCAATACAGGATTCAGTTATTTTTTAATCTGAAGGCGTTATATATTTTAGTCCTGATGAATCTAAGAAAATACAAATTGACATTTAAACCCACATCTAGTGAGAATATTTTGAACAGACTTCTTTATGCATTATATATCTTACTTTGTGAAATATTCTGGGAAAACACTAAAAATTGCTGATTACAGAGTGATATGGTAGCAATCCCACTGCTTTAAGGCATTCATCAAAAACAATCTGAGATCTGGCCTCCACAGACTCTGAGCAAAGGCTATAAGCAAAATAAGTGCCATTTTTATGTGTATATCTTGTCTTGAAATAACAGATTCCATTGACTTCCCATATATCCTCACCTCATTAAGGCTTTTTAGTAGCTCGAACTTTGCAAGAATTCTAGGAGGCAAGCAGGCAGAGAAAAGGAATAATGATCTGGTATACTTTTTCAGTATTGAAGTTTGCTAGAGGCAAATGGTACCTCAGCTACTTTCTATGGTACCTGGAAGCCTTAGATAATGATTTTCAGACCGTCTTACTCATAAACAATGGTTGCATACGTTGTGCAACGGAATGACAAGGGGGAAAAGGGAAAATCTGCTCCTTAATGAAAAGAAAAAAAGATCTTCCAGTGGCCACACAAGGTGCTTGAAATGCAAATGTTATTAAGGCTGAAGTAGAAGTGAGTGCTGGAGAGAAACAAATTACAGGGGTACATTTATCAAGTTAATCAGCTGTTTAATGAGACTAGAACAGGGAACTGATGATTTAGTCGGAAAAATAGGAAGAGATTAAGTGTTAGCTGAGTGAGGAATTAGGGAGATAAAAACAGATTCCTGTGAAAGCTGATCTTAGAAGCCAGGGCAATGGATGTGAAGGGGTGAGGACCTTTGCATTTTAATTGTGCATAGCAATGAATTTTGCTTTTCAATCAGTGCTGAATATACTCTCAACCTCCAAATTTAAAGCAGATTTTATTTACTCTAAAAGAAACTTTGTTGTAATGACATGTGAATTCATCTCTCCTTTTAATTTTTTAGTACTTTTTCACTCCTTTGTTTTTCTTATGTTAAAGAGGAAAGAGGAATACAGTAAAAAAAAAAAAAAGAAATGTTAACAACATTAGTCTTTTTCCATACTGACGTTTGAATTTTTCCAGTGAACTGTAAGTCTATTCTTTAAGGAGAAGAAATATGAGGGTCTTTTGTTTGTTAACAATTATGATACACTAGTAACACAAGTTCAAAAATTCTCAATAGCTAGTTTAACCAGTATTGACCCTGTAAGGATTATATCACCTATACAAATAATCTCTGATGCTGATTTTATAAACAATGCAATTTCATATTCCTGTCAATGTTTTAATTAAATGCTTTGAAATGATTATAGAATGACATTTTATGTGTACAGAGATACAACGTACACTCACCACATTCCCCTAAGGGTAACAACTTGTACATTGGAGGATATTATTATCGTCAGGCTACTGACACTGATATACTCTTCAACCAGTGCAGTATCACTTTTGTTGTTCTTTGACAGCTGAAGCAACTTCTCTACTGTTCCTTATCTCTCAAAATCCAGAATTCTACATCTCGATGGTTTTTGTCATTTCAAAAAATATTTTATTAATATAATCATACAGTGCAGAAACTTTTGTAATTGGCTTTTGCTTTCAGCATAATTTTCTGGAAATTCATTACTATTGTATTATTTCATTTCTTTTCATTGCTAAGTAGTATTCTATAATATAAATATATACTGGTTTAACAGCTCACTTATTCAATAACATCAAGTTTGTTTCAGGCTATCTAATGACTATGTAAGAGCTCACTGTAAGTTTTTTCTGTACAGATTTTTTTCTCTGTATGTTTTCATTTCAGTGGATTAAATCTCCAGTGATATAATAAGTAGGTCATGTGGTAGTTATTTTTGATCTTTAAGAATCTGCAAAATACTGTTGAGTACTTGTGCAGTTTTACATTTCTACCAGCAATTTATTTGCAACCATTTGTTTTTGTTTGCATGCCATCATTTTATTACTGCTGTACTTATAGGTATGTGCAGTGGTTTGTCATTGGGACTCCAACTTGCATTTCCCTGATGGGTAAGGATAATAAGTACTTTTTCATATCCTTATCGTTCATCTCTATATCCACTTCAGTGAAATGTTTTCTCATTCCCTTTTCCTGTTTGTTGTTGTTGTTGTTTTAGAATCACTTGGTTGTATTTTGAAAGTTCTTCACTTAATTTTGGGCATTAGACCTTGACTAGATATGTGGCTTACAATTGCTTGTTCCAACATGCAGTTTTTCTTTTCATCCTGTTGACAACATCTAGTGTAGAACAATTTTTTGTGTGTATTTTTTCAAGTTATTTTTCTTCTTCAATAATGTTATGTACATGTGATCCTTTGCTATATTTATTTCTTTTTGTTTTGCAACTCACCAAGTTGAACCAAGGCCACCTGTGTGACCATGAGTTTGAAACAATCCATTAGCACTTGGTGGCCTAAACAGTGGGTATTCAACTGATGACAATGACTCTAGCTCTCTCTTAATTAATCAATAAACAATAATCCAGCATTGAGGAGTGGTACTCCCTAAACCTCTACCACATATCTTCCATGATTAACTGTTGGCAGATTCATTCTTGCACATCCCCAGCACCAGCAAACATGATTGCTGTGAGTTCATGATTATGTATCCATGTCTTCTCTTACCCAGAGCTGCTATTTCCCAGTCGTTCTATTTATCTTCCATCTCCTACATTCCTTCAGTCCATTCTTTCCACAGTGTTTCCTAAGCCATAGAAGGTATTGCATAAATGTCTTGTTTAGAGGTGAACACTCATTATTTGTCATTTGCTCTCAGAACTTCTAGCAGCAGTGCATCTCTGCATTCACAATCACTTCTCTGATTGTGACAATAGCATTTGTGTGAGTATAAATATACATACTTAGAAGGTAATTTGATTTTGATGATATACCAATTTAGCTAACCAGCCATATTAATTGTGATTCCTTACCACCCAGGAGTTGTTTGACTTCCACAGCCATGGGTTTTTGACCTGGTTTACAGGGTTCTGACCAGATATTGATTCTCTCCTGTGGAGTGACCCTTGACTCCAATAACTGTTGTTATACTACTAAACAAGTGTACACATCTTGAATGTCAGGTTGGTATTGTAGTTGGTAGGATTTCACAATTGTAGTATACTGTTGATGCCTTCCTCCCCTCTGAAGTCTGGATAGCACCTTCTGGCACTATGAAAGACAGTCAACAGGGAGAAAGCTGCCAGTATTATTTGGGGACCTTTAGTTTGGTAACCAAAAGCTCTCTCACGAGACTGACCCAACAAAGGAGGAGGAAATCAAAGTGCTTAGTACTGAAAACCTAGCCAACTACCTGGGAATAGTGAAGTAATGGACCTTGGAAGAGAACCTACAATAAGTACATAAGGAGGGATCCCACACCTGACATTGAGATTTTTGTTTGATTACCTACAGCTCCCACGTGTATCATTATCCAGCGTTATAGGGCATCTCCCTATAAATGGTTTTTAATTTAAATATTTTATAATTAATTCAATCATGACATAGTAGATTATAAAAATGTTCAGCATCATTAAACATCTGATAAATGCAAGTAAAAACTACTTTGAGATTCCATTTTTCCCCAATCAGTGTAGCTATTATAAATAAGTCAAATGACCACAAATAGTGGTATGGATGTGGGGTGTTGAGGACCACACTGCCCCATGCTTGGGGGCTAAGTGCTCTGGTCTATACCCCGCTGTCAGGGGCAGATGACCTGGTCCGCGGGGGTCAGTCAACTGGTTCTAGCAAGACAGAGAGTCTGGTCAAGTCTTGTTTATTGAAAGAAAATCCTGGGTATATATAAGCACAAGCAGGGGAACACAGCTGAAGACTCTTTACCACGTGTGCCTTGCAGCTGGGGGCACTAAATAGCAAAACAAGCTATGTAGGATAAACAAGATGTTTATCAGAGTGTGCTCAGCTGTTGTAGGCTGTTGGAAAATAAGTCTCTTGTCAGAGTATATGGCACAAGATGGTTGCAAAGATGATAGCCGCTCCCAACAGTGGGAAAAGAGGGACCTGTATTCTTTGTTGGTGTGAGTGCAGAGTAGTTCATTCAGCCCATTTGGAGATTTCTAAGAAAACTTGAAATACAATTGCAATATGACACAGTTTTATCCCTCCTGGGCATATACCCAAAGGACTCTATAGCCTACAACTTGCTCAACAATGTTCATTGCTGCTATATTCATAATAAATAAGGAGTAGAATCAGCCTCATTGCCCAACAAGTGAAGAGTGAACAATGAAAACATGGTACACTGTGATTTATACAATTGAATATTATTTAGCTGCAAAGAGAAAAAATTATGAAATTTGCAGGAAAATAGATTGATAAGGAAAAACTATACTGAACCTTGACATAGAAGGACAAATGAGGTATGTCCTTCTAGCTTGGAGTTTCTATTTTTGGTATACTTATATTTTTGGTATCCAGGTATACTTGTAGAATACCGGTCAATGGAAAGAGGCCATTATGTGGGGGTGAATAAAAGGGAAAAAGGGAGAATTAGTATATAGGTAGTATGAAAATGTAGAGGGAAAATACTGGGGCTGGATAGCTTTAAGCAGGGAATGATGTGGAAGACAGACAGGAAGATGAGAGTGTGGGAAGATCAGTTTAACCAAATCAAGGATATTTTTCCTTATTGTTGATCATAATTTTCCTGTTAAAAGGTCTAAATCTTTGCCTAGGTATAGAATCTAAAGACTTTTTCCTATGTATTTTTAAAAATAGTAATATACTTTATTTGTAAAATATACATCTGTGTTGGCCAGTTTGATACCAATTTGCCATAAGCTGCAATCCTTTGGAAAGAGGGAACCTCTACAAAGAAAATGTCTCTTTTAAATTAGCCTCTGAGCAAGCCTGCTGCACATTTTCATGATTGATGATTTGTGGGAGGGCCCAAAATACCATGAATGGTGCCACCCATGAGCAGGTCGTCCTAGGTGCAACAAGAAAACAAACAACTTTAAGTACAGCCTACTTGATCGATATAATGTTGCTTGTATATATTTTTTCAGGACTGACTATTTGATATTGAGTAACGAGTTGGTAGTCTTTCCAGAGGACTTCACTGAGTGATGCAGTGTGCTCTGAGACTTGTAAAAGGAAATAAAACCCTTTCTCTCCAAGGTGCTTTAGGTCATTGTGTTTTGTCACAGGAATAGAAACCCTGACTAAGACAACATCCATGATTTCTTTTGAGTTTAATATCATTTATTTTATATAAAGTATGAGAAGCTTTAAAAGGCTTCTTTCTCCCTTTCCCTCTTCCAGACACACAAACACACTTTTTTTTTTTCATTTTATTCACTTTTCTGGATATGGGTCTTTGTAAAAGTGGCATATTTGTATCTCTGCTTTTGGATTCTCTTTTTTCTTTTTTATTCATCTATGTTTGTGCTCTTCAACCAATACAATGCAGTCCTGACAACTGGATCAATATAATAAGCCTCAAACTAAATCTTTCCCACTGCAATATTCCTTTTCATGTTATTTTAGCTATTCCAGTTATTTTACTTAAAAATGCTGGTGAGCAACCAGGCAGCATACATTAGCTGATACAAGCCCCCCCAATGTACACAGCAGAGGACTGCCTGGTCTGGCCTCAGTGATAGAAGATGCACCTAACCCTGGAGAGACTTGAGGCCCTAGGGAGTGGGGAGGTCAGATGGGGTGAATTGGGGGGAACAGGGATATCCTCCTGGAGACAGGGGAAGAGGAATGAGATAAGGGACTGTCTGAGGGTAGACTTGGAGGGGGATAACAACTGGACTGTAAAAAAAGATTAAAACAGGCAAACAAAAAACAAAACAAAATGCTGGTGAGGCTTATAAGTGGATATTAACCATAAAGTATAGGATCACCACGCTACAATCCACAGACCGAAAGAAGCTAATAACAAGGAGGTGTCAGGAGCCATCACAGGAGAAGCTAACTAGTAGGTGACCTTCCTGAGATGAGTCTGCCTTAGATTAAAATCCACGGCAGATTTTCTCCAATTGGCAAGGTCCACAAGAAATTCATTTTATGAAAGAATACTGTTATTAGTATGTTTTTCCTGTTATCATTAAATATATAACTATTACTAGGTATTAACCCACACTAATCTGCAGAACGGATCTCTGCAGAACAATGAAAATGTACTATTTTGTAGTGATGCTATATAGACAAATAGATAATAATTCTATAGAATTCCTAATTTGATTCAAATAATTTTAAAAGAACGTTTTTAGAGATAGGCTTAATTGCTGGAAAGATGTAATAAAGTTAGAATCAAGAATAGAATGTGCCTACTCCTCAGAATAGTGTAAAGGCTGTGTACAGTGAACTTTCATAATTACACTAAAAAGAGAAATAGACTTGGGACAAATTTGTGTACAAGGAAAAACATTTAGGTCCAAGGATAAAGTCACAGGTGTGCAGTATGATAAAACAAGGCCATGTAATAACTGTTACTTTGAACTTTTAATGAGTATATTATAAGTGAAACACTGTTTTGAACTTAATATTAATACCCTCCTATAACTCTCATTTTATGTAACATTTTATTTCTGAGGTAATTTTCTAACGAACTATTTGTCTAAGAAGGAATAAAAAGACCAGAGAAAAGAAATAAAGTGATCAGTTGAATGGTTTAACTTAGGGAGATTTGCCCCATCCATCCATCCAAATGTGTATGTCTGTTTGCCTATATGTTTATGTGTAGGGTATATGTGTATGTATGAAAACATGCATGGATACTTGTGGAGTTGACTGTGACAGATGGTCGGGCCCGGCCAGAATGTAGGTGTATAAATGTTTGAATTTATATGTGTCTGTGCATGTTTGCCTGTATACAGCATCTTAATTCTTTTCCTTTCCTCCCTCTGGTTCATAAAGAGTTAACTGGTTTACCCAGAGAGGTTTCTGGCTGATTCACCAGAGAAAGGAGCACCAGCAATAAATCTTTTCACTTATCCCCTGCTGTTTTATGATGAAGTGCTAAATAGTTTCTGCCTCAGAGGAACTCAGAAAGGCAGTTTAGCTACCACAACTAAGTGACTTAGACTTAAGATAGGAAAACGTTTTATTATTATACAGCAACCCTAAATATCTTAAAAGATCAAGTCTTACGCCTGCTGATGCTCCTCTTCCCCTCTGCTGTCTCAAGAAGAACCAAACAAGAAAGCTGAAGGAAGGTGTTGGAGAGATGGCTCAGTGGTTAGGAGAATAGGCTTCTCTTCCTGAGTACCTGAGTTCAATTCCCAGTAACCACATAGTGGTTCATAGCCATCTTTAGTGAGATCTGATGCCACCTTCTGGTGTGTCTATAAACAGTGACAGTGGGTTCATAACCTTACTTAACCATAGGTTAAGTAATTCCTATTTTTTTAAAAGCAACAAAACAAAAAACAAAGAGCAACCACTGGGGCTGCCTCCCCCACACACCCTAAAAGGAGAACCAAAGGGAGGCTGAAGGGAAAAGGGGTTGGGGAGGGGAACAGAGAGGGGGTGTTTCAGATGTAGGAAAAGCAGGGGAGTGAGAAAGAAAATTTTCAGGGGGTGGGACATCTCTAGGACTTGACAGAGACTAGTGGAGAGGGACAAGGACCCAGGGTGGCTATGGCTATGGAGGTGATTCTAGATGAAACTCCTAGAATTGGGGGATATGGATCCTGAAGTGACCACTTCTTGTAGACAGGCAGGACTCCTGGTGGAGGGATAGGACAGCAATACATTCATAAAACCTTCCATGTAAAATGTGTCCTGTCTACAAAATATTCAGTGACAAAGATAGAGCAGAGACTGATGGAGTAGCCAACTGGTCTATTTTGACTGGTCTAAATTGAGAACCATCCAATGGGCAAGAACTAATCCTAGACACTATTAATGATTTTCTGTTATACTTGCAGGCAGGAGACTAGCATAACTATCCTCTAAGAGGCTCCATCCAGCAAATGACCAAAACAGATGCCATAGCCAAACAGTGACCCATAGCCAAACACTAGGTGGACCTCAGGAGGCTTGTGGAAGAGTAGGGAGAAATCCGAAGAGGACAAGAAATTCACAGGAAGACCAACAGTCAGCTAACCTGGACCCTTGGGGGCTCTCGGATACTGAACTACCAACCAAAAAGTGAGCATGGACTGGACCTAGGCCTCTATTGTATGCATACAGTGTTACTCATTTCTCTCTCTCTCTCTCTCTCTCTCTCTCTCTCTCTCTCTCTCTCTCTCTCTCTTCAATGAATTCTTCAGTTTCCCTCCAGATTCTTCTTTGGTCCATGAATTGTTTATCTTTAAATTAAAAGTAGTTTTTAACTGGTATATAATATTGTATGTATTTATGAGCTATCATTTATTGTCAATCATTCATGCACTATATAATGTTCAAATCAAAATATATCAATAATTTTATTTATTTTCTCTACTGTGAAAATGTTCACAATTTTTATCAATAACTACCCCCTTGTTGGCATAGGCAAGGTAGAGATCCCTCCACCTCACCCCTCACTGCCTGCAGCAGACAGGAGAGCTGACCCCACCCCTCACTGGCTGCAACACTCAAGAGAGTGTCCTTGTGACTCTCGTGGGCAGCACAGCAGAGCTAATGTGCAGATGAGATAACCCCCAAGGAGAGCAAGAGAGCAGCTCCTGCTCCTTGCCAGCTGATGCATTTGGTGAACTAGTCAGGGCAATGCTAGAGAGCTCCCCCTGGTGGTGAGAGCCCAGAAAAGCTGGTAGGCTGAACAACTAACTCAGCTACCTCCCAGGCCCAGATCCTGGGTTTTGACTTGGCTCACCCCAGCATCTATCCTATTTATGATCTGCTGGCGTGTGTGAAGGGCCAGTGCTGAATATCCTAAGCTGCAGGGTCTCCATGACAAAGGGCAATAATGGGATATCCAAGAGGAGTCCAAATGAGGATCCAACATTGATAGTGTAGCAGAAGCCAGCGGCCTCAAACCAGACCTGTGACTACTCATTCATTGCAATGAATATTTGCAAGTAAAGACGTATGGACAAAAGAGTACACTTTGTAACACACTGTGACGCACTATAGCCTCCGGAAAAAGATTTTTTTTATTCTATCTTATTTTATTCTTTGTTGAGGGGGGAGGTTGCATGGGCTGAGGGCAAATATGAAGGGAAAGGAGATATGTGGGATTGGGGTGCACGATGTGAAATTTAAAAAAAATCAATCAATAAATAAAATACCCTACATGTGTTCTGTTGTTTACAATTGTTTCTCTAAACCTTCCTGTCAGATTTTCCTTAATAATTTCAAATGTTATTTCATTTTTTGGTTGGCAGTTAACATATTTTGAATTATTTTAATGGTTTCAAATGTTTTGAGGTATGTTTTATAAATGGAACAAATGCTCTAATTTGGATATATACTCTGGGGATACTTGAAAGGAATGTTACTCTTCAGTTTTGAGGATGGAGTGCTTGTTGTTAAATGTAGAGTAGACTTTGATGACTAATGACACTGTTGAGTTTGCCTATACACTTGGTAATTTTTACTTGTCCTTTTAAATTCTGTGACATATGCTGGCATTTCCAAATGTAATTGGGGATTTTCTATAATTCTTTTATGTTACATTAATTTTTATTCCCTGTGTTTTGCAATTTTACTATTTGATACATGTATATATGACATATATTTCTCTATGCATAGATTGCCTTTTTAATATAGTGTATTTAATGTCATATATATGTATGTGTGTATATATATATATATATATATATATATATATATATCCAGCCTTTTATTTTCAACATACACCAACATATACCATCATGTCTGAAATAAATTTTTTATGGTACAGACAATGTATATGGTTGAGTAATGTTTCCAAATCTACATTGACAATCTGCTAATTAATTGGTACATTTAATTTACCTTTAAGTTTCTTAAATTGTTAAAACACTATTAGAAGATCATTCTGTTTTTGTATCTGTTTTCTTCTTCCAACATTCTTGGATTGTATATAGCTTTAATAATTTCACTTTATCTATAGTGTTTCTGAGTGTACCTCCTTGTATTTTAGTGATAGCTCTATGCATTACATCTATATAATTTAATATTAAGCTAATTTCACTATAGCAAAAATCATGAAGTATAGAAAATTAACCTCATTTTATTTCAATTAGTGCTCTATAATTTTCCTCAATATTTTTATCTAATTTTATAATCACATATGACAGTGTTATATTTTGCTTCAACCATAAAATATAATTTAGAGAGTTTAAGCCTATTGTACTTAAGCCTTTGTTTTTTGCTTACGGTGTTCTTTCTGTCTTCCTAATAATATTTCATGGTTCTTCCAACTGTTTATCACTGTTTTGTGGATCATTTTACTCTAATCATGGCTCTTTAGATGTGTCAGGTCTCATAGCACTGCTTTCTTGATGTTACCCTCTGTCTTTTTCCATGAACTTGATGATTTGTTTTATATGAGGAATTTTTATTGAAATCTGCATGTTTTTATTGTGTTGTGAGGCTCTGGATTTGATTTAAACCATTTGTTTTAGCTGGATTTTTAACATGACTCCAACAGAGGAAGTAAAATGTGCTACCTCTTCAGTGATAGGTGAAGGCAAACCTTCTGTCTCCCCCTTAGCCTCTTATGATTTCCAAAGAAAAGGTAATCCTCAATAGTGCTGGTTAGGAGTAGCAACAAGTATAGCGCTTGAACTAGTGAGATGTCTTAAAAAATAAAGGCCTTACACCCTCGGTTCAATCCGTGGGATCCACATGGAAAAAGAAAAGAACCAACTCGCACAAATACGATGTTGCATGTGTACAGCCATACATGTACACACATAAAGACAGCACAAAGTAAAGTTCTGAATGTAAAAAAAAAAAATCACAGAACTTCTGATCCTTCATACATGTCTACCACACTGGCTAGAGTGGGTTATGAATAGTCCACATGTAACATTCTCTAACACCAAAACGGGAGGTGGGATTGTCTCATCACAGCTGATTGAGGGTAGAAAGTCTGTCTCTCCACAGTCTCTTTCCTAAAATTACCCATCCTTTGGGTGTGAGGTCACATCATCGATTCAAGATTTAAATGATAGTATAGAATTCCATCTCCCTAAGTGGGCTACACAGATAGTGAGTTGTCATAGATTAGCAGGAAATGAAAGTCTAGTCTCTCCATTCCACCTCTACTGAAAAATCATCCTGGTAGGGTTTTTGTAGTGCTGTACAGCACGGGGAAGGAGAACAGCTAGACTTTCTACATTCCTCTTGCTGTGGTAATCAGCCGTAGCACAGAGCTTTTGTTGTTGTTGTTGTTGTTATTATTATTATTATTATTATTATTATTATTATTATTATATTATTACTATTGTTGTTATTGTTATTATTTACAGTCCAATCATTATCCCCTACCGGTCCTCCCTCTGACTATTCCTAATCCCATACCTCCTCCCCTGTCCCCACCACCCCCACTTCACACACCACCAGGCCTCTCCACTCCCTGGGGCCTCAAGTCTCTCCAGG
The DNA here is from genome assembly GCF_011762505.2 of Arvicanthis niloticus. Taxonomy (NCBI): domain Eukaryota; kingdom Metazoa; phylum Chordata; class Mammalia; order Rodentia; family Muridae; genus Arvicanthis; species Arvicanthis niloticus. Next base: position 63,347,463 of record NC_047679.1, read on the forward strand.
ATTAGGTGAGTCTTCTCTCACTGCAAATATACATCAGGCAGTCCCCTGCTGTATGGCGGGGCGGGGCTCCAAGTTAGTTGAGACTGCTGGTCTTTCTATAGGGTCGCCTTCTCCTCAACTTCTAGCCTTTCCCCAATTCAATTCAATCACAGGGAAACCCATCTTTGTCCATTGGTTGGGTGTAAGTTTTCTGTATCTGACTCTTTCGGCTGCTTGTTGGGCCTCTCCGAGAGTAGCAGAACTCCGAGGGCAGCAGAGGGCAGCGGAGGGCAGCCATATTAGGCTTCTTCTGTAAGTGCTTACAGTGTCAGCCCCAGTGGCCTAATGGATAAAGGCACTGGCCTCCTAAGCCAGGGATTGTGGGTTTGAGTCCCATCTGGGGTGGAAATGTTTGTGATTGTCTTTTATTAATTTCTCCTTTCCTGATACTTCGGTGATAAAGAGCAGACTTTTGCTAAGACTTGTGAAGCCTAGCTACTGGATATTACCTCCTAAAGGTAAAACTTTTTCATCAGGTGTTTTTTTTTTTTTTTTTTTTTTTTTTTTTTTTTTTTTTTTTTTTTTTTTTTTTTTTTTGCAGTACCTATTAGGATATGTATTTGAAATTTTCTGATTTTTTTCTTAGTTTACTTTGAAGAGATGAGTAAACAAACTGAATGTCTTTGGGAGAGAGAATTGGAGTATTGTCTTTTATACATTCTTCCAGTTAAAAAGGACTCTAACCTGCGTCAAGTTGACATAAAACCAGCCAGCACAACTGGAAGGTTATCTAAACTTATTTCCAGCTACTAAATCTACAAAAACACATAGATGAAACATGATCTAAGAGCATTATGTAATCTTATAGGAAGAAGATATTAGGTCTAGATTCCTTTAAACTAAACTTGGAACAATAATACGGAAAAACATGAAAAAAATAAAATAGAAAATACTGCAAATAAATTCTGTTATTTTAAGGAAAATACTGTTAGTTTTAGAACAATATTTAGAGATGTTTCAAAATTTAAATAATTTATATGTTATAGACTCTAATGTACTTATAAAGCACTACAATTTATATTTATGAAACAGAAGATCTTATAGAATCAAAAGTTAATATCCTATTCAAACCCAATCTAATTAAATGTGATAGAAATACATTTGTGTTTCATAGCTTCATACAGCTCTGAAACACTCTTAAGCATCATGCTGTGTGATCTTCACTATAAAATTAAAAACTAGCAATCAAATTTTCCTTGAATATCAATAGTAACAGAAAACTCATGAAAGAGCCTCCTCTGTACCTTGGCTGGTATATATACCTATATAATAATGAAAAAAAAAGCTGGTGCCAATCCTGATTATGTATGTGTGAATGATAAAGCTAATTCCTAAAGAATGTTACAATATACTATAGAATAGTCAACCTAACTAAAGGTATCTGTATTGGTTTCTTAAGATTACACAGAGATATGAAGGAGTAGTGTAACCTCGACAGAGAATGTCACCTCTTATGAAGATGTCAAATGTGAAGTCTCATTTCATTAAAAACTGTGCTCCAAAAAAACTCATTACTTGCCCAGGTGAAAATTTCACCTTTCAGAAGACAGAAACACAAGAAATCTGACACTCAAAATTAAATTTTGATCATCAGGGGGAAACTAGTCAGTCACATGAAAATGGTACGAATGTTGAGAAACAGGTGTCATATCATGTTGACATTTGTGATATTGAGCGAAGAAAATACTGGAAGTCAGTCATGCATGTATCTATGTGCTTGTACACAGTCATCTTAGAAAAATTCACATTTAATTTTGTCAAAATATATAAACTATGAAAGAAAGATGCAATGAATACTACAAAGTCATCTAAAACAATCAAAAATTTAAAAAAATGATTGAAAGGGAGATTTTGGTGACTATATGTACATAAAATGTTACGTTCAAAAACTAAGGAAAATCAAAGGCTCCATTTTGAGCTGTAGATGGCTTGAGTTCCATACTTATAATGAATCAATTGTTTACTCCCCCACCATGTCCTTCTTCCATCTTTCTCACGCTCCTGCTGAAATGCAGTATATAGATTTTGTTTAGCCAGGATACATTTTAAATGTAATTTAAATTTTAAATAATTCTTTTTAAAAAATGGTTACAATAGAAGAGCTAGAAGATGAGTCGTGCTGTGAAAGGTTCCCTGGACATGACATAGCTGTTACCCACATGAACTCATAGCAGCCCTGGTTACTCACACAAGACCTCCACAAGATCAAGAGTTAAAAATTTCCAACATGGAGTAGGCGGGGTTTCCTGAGGCCCCACCCCTACTTAAAGAGTTATTGACAGTTGATGGCTTCTGAGAGAGAGTTATTTTTCTTTGTGGAGATGGCCCAGTAGGTAACCCTGAACATATGCATGTATAGGCATCACTAATTAGACATGGTGGGCTTTTTTTAAAACCATGACGTTTGGAGAGAGATGCTGGGATGGTGGTGGAAGGGAACTGGGGGAAGGTAGATAATGAGCAAGATAAAATGTATATATGTATTAATTTTTACAAAATTGTTACTATATAGTTGGTGCACTTGTGTTTCTTAGCACTTTCTAAAATAGGTAAGGGGTATTAAACACGTTGCTTATCATACAACTTAAATCATGGTATGACTTTCTTGGCTAACATCTTGTTTATATTTTGTCTACTAAAAATAACCACCTTTATACTGGAAAGGTGAAGGTATCAATAATTGAGGTCAAAAAATAATTCATTTAACAACATATTCCCATGCTGTATTCTATGATTAAGTATGATTTAGCAAATTTTGGGATTGGAAAAATGAGCATACTCTAAACTCAATTAAAGAATTACCTTATTAAATCACAGGTTGCTGGATCCCAGCTCCAGATTTCACTTCTAGTAAATTCCCAGATGAAATTACTGCTCCTGACAACTAGTCTAAAAATAGGTGCTTCTGACATTTCTGGGAAGAATACAAAATAGCCTAAATGTCAATGGAAGAGATTTTGGCAATATATTAAGAACAATTACTTGTGATGGCTAATCTCAATCATGATTTTTATGAGATCTACCAGGGAGCCAAGAGTCTGTGAGCATGTCTTGGGATAGGGATAGTATTTTGACTCAGTTAACTGAGGGAGATCCACTGTGGGTAGCACTATTTTCTGGCCTGGGATCCTGTACTACATAAAAAGAGACACTGAGCTGAGAGAAGTCATCCATTACTCTCTGCTTGATTGTGGATACATATGAGCTGTCTCCAGTCTGTGCTGCCTCAACTTTACCATGATGAGCCAACACATGTCCTTTCTCTCTCTCTCTCTCATTTTTTTTTTTTTTGAGATAGGGTTTCTCTGTGTAGCCCTGGCTGTCCTGGAACTCACTCTGTAGACCAGTGGCCTCGAACTCAGAAATCCACCTGCCTCTGCCTCTGAAGTGCTGGAATTAAAGGTGTGCGCTACCACTGCCTTTCTCTCTTAAGTTGCTTTTATCGGGGCATTTTATCACTGCAAAAGGAAAAGCAACCAAGACAGAACTTATTAAATCAAAAAATTCTGGTTCTAAATTTTTGTATTAGGGTAAATGATATATAACCATGGATATATCAAGAATATAAAATATATGTATGACACCAGCTGATATGAGGCTCCCAACACATATATAGCAGAGGACTGCTGGGTCTGCATTCAGTCAGAGAATATACACCTAACCCTCAAGGGACTGGAGGCTCCAGGGAGTGGGGAGGTCTGGTTAGGCGGGTGGTGGGGACATCTTGTGGAGACAGGAGGATGAGGAGGAGGTATGGGATGTGGAAGAGTTGGAGGTTGGATGGGGTGGGGAATAAAATCTGGAGTATAAATAAATAAATAAATAAATAGTAAAAACATGTATGTATGAACTCTGACATTATTTGTGGTTGCAAAACATTGGAAACTATCAAAGCATAGGAGTTTAAATAAAGTATAAGAAGTACACTTAATAACACATAAGACTGAAATAAGAATGGTACCTATAAGCTAATAATTTCCAAACTAAATTGAGTATAAAGTAGAGGCCCTTTGCTTATCAAAAAAGGAAACTGTGAGTGTTTAGCTTTATATAAAGGACACAAATCAGAAAACCAAGTTAGTTACTGTTACAGTTTGAATCTGAAGTGGTCCCCCATAAGCTCATGTTTTTAGTACTTTATCTCCAGCTTCTGGCCCCACTGTAAGCTGTGTAGACTTTGGGAAGCAGGGCCTGACTGATAGATGTAAGAGTTGGCCTCTGGATGCCTTATCAGCCCCTGGTTCCTAGTCTACCAGGATGTGAGGAGCTTTGGCTTGGATTCTCATTGGCACAAACCGAGATACTCAGTCATAGATTGAAATCCCTCTGAAACTGTGACTCTGCTTCTTTTGGAGCTCTTTCTATCAGAGTTTTGGGTTATAGTAATGCACATTACGTTACCTACAGGGGCTGTGTAAGAATACAGTATAGATGATATTGGCAGCATGTTTAGTATACTTATCTATGCAGTAGTAGCCTTCAGAACTATGTCATTTTCTACATATCTACATCAAATAAACAATTAGCTTTAATGAACAGGAAACGGAGGTTAGTATAGAAACATCAGAAACAGAGATTAACCTCAAATAGAAAACTATAAACATACAAAAGACAGAATCACAAAGGTTAACTAAGAGAATTGCATATCACCTAGAGTTCTTGGTCCTGAAGTTACATTATAGAAATAGATGAGAATGTATGTATTCTTTAGGGAAGAGTGAGATACTATATGAATTTTATAAAAAAGCATATATATATATATATATATATATATATATATATATATATATATATTTAAAATGGACATGGATATGTTTACTGTTTAATTTTCTTATTGAAGTCATGAAATAACTGTGATTAAAAACAACGTATGGAAGAGTTTATTTTGACTTGTATATTTCCAGAGGGATGAGACTGCCATGGTGGGAAAATATGGAAGCAAGTGGCAGGACATACTTCCTTCCAACAAGGCTGTACATCCCTATAAACTTCTCAAACAGTTCTACTAACCTGGGGGTCAAGTCTTCAAATACCTGAGCTTGTAGGAATTCTTTCTCACCCAAGCTACCACTATACAGGAAAGATATTTGGGTAGCCAAAAAGAAAATTGCTGCTATCTACCCCGTTTGCCCTTATTTATGTATCACATATCACCAGAAGTGCCCTAGCTCATTCCAATTTCAGTTCAAGTATCGCTTAGGCATATCACTCTACTCCTAGGATCTAAGTATAAAGAAAAAAGGGTCAGACCTGTTATTTCCATTTTGGAATCATATAGAGTCTCAAAATGGATTAGTTTTGAAAGTATGTTTGAAAAAAGGAAAAAAAAAAATCTAGTTCCATGACAGGGATCAAGACATGAAAGCCAAACAGTAAATTCTCTTTCAATGTTCAATACACAAGTTAGTATTTGTAACCAAGAGGTTTTCATATACTTGCTGTAACAAAATGGTTTAAGTCATTATTCTCTTCAAGGCTCTAAGAGCAGATTGTTACTACATTTTATCTTTTGAAAATCAGTCTAACAGGGCTGGAGAGATGGCTCAGTGGTTAAGAGCACTGACTGCTCTTCCAGAGATCCTGAGTTCAATTCCCAGCAACCACATGGTGGCTCACAGGGCAGGAGAAGTGGCTCAGAGGTTAAGATCATTGACTGCTCTTTCAGAGGTCTTGAGTTCAATTCCCAGCAACCACATGCTGGCTCATAGCCATCTTTAATGGAATCTAGTGCCCTCTTCTGGTCTTTGGGCATACATGCAGGAGACTGCTGTATATACAATGAATAAATAAATCTTAAGATTAGCCAAAGGTATATCTTAAAATTTAGGATGCTTGTCAAATAACTATTGAATTTTTTTGCCTTTCCTATCAGGGAGTTCAGATCTAAATTTAATGTTCAAAATAAATGATCTCATAGTTGTAGATATTAGCATACCTATTGTTGTCATAGATGTTTTAGAGTTTCAATTTTTAAATACCGTATTAAGAAAAACTGTAATTTCTGCTTAAGAAAGAAAATTAACAATAGTATCTGACACAAAAATACAGGACACATTTGTTGAGTCTTATTTCACATAAGAGAAACAAAAGCAGAGTTTGTTTTTTTTTGTTTGAATACAGCCAGTGGGAAAGCAATTTCTACAACTTCAAGTTGACCTGGGGTGGGCCATGCTTACTTCTAAGAAGCTGAAATAAAAGGTATGTGAAGATTTTGATTGCCACATATGAACTCACATTTTGTGTACATAGTTGTTATAATGTCATATGCCATGGAATTTTTTCTTCAGTTAAATTTTTGTATTTCTTCTAAGCATAAAAGAATTGGTCAGCTCTTGGAGACAAATGTTCCTACTGCAGAAGAGTCTGCCACTTTATCTTGCAGATACATGCATTCTCTTGAGAAGGCCTAAAGGAATGCGTATTTGCATGCTGGGGCCCAAGCTCGAGTCCCTGTTTAGGCGCCAAAATAATGTTGGGGACCGCACTAGCCCCAAGTTGGGGCGGCCAAAATAAATGTTGCAGCCCTGGCAAAATGTTGAGGCCCGGGCCGACCCACGTTTGGGCGGCCACTGTATCCCGGCCCAAGCTGCTGCTCTGGTCTGCAGGTCGGGTTTCAGCAAGAGCGAGGGTGAGGGCAGATTCTACCTAATGTCTGATGTGTATGAATCTCTCTCTCTAGTCTGATGTCTGGTTCTGTCTTCTATAGTCTCCCTAATGTCTGAATCCTACTGTCTGCCTCTGCATTTTACATGTCTTACTTCTAAGCCACGCCTCTAAGTTACACCTTTAATCATGCCCTTAGGTCTTGTCTCTAACTCTGATCTCTATACTTCTAAGTCACACACCTTTAATCTCACACACCTTTAATCTCACGCACCTTTAATCTCAAGGTATCTAAACCAAGATTATCGGAGTGTTCTCAGCTGTTGTAGGCTATTGTAATCCAAATCTCATGTCGGGGTATATGGCTCAAGATGGCTGCAAAGGTGACAACCGCTTTCTGCTAAAAGTCGGCCCCCAACAGGTCCTCCTTTTTAAATTTTTTTTTTTTTTCAAAAGGAAAGGCTGAGAAAACTTACGGAAACCGTGCCTGTCCTAGGTTGGAGCAAAGGACCCCAGCCTCCCTTTCCCGTCCTTAGATACTCAACAGCCATTGGTTGAGCTCCTGTCTTAGGATGGTGAGGCCTCCCTTCTTTTAGGGGCAAGGGTCTCGGCATGCTCTCTTACCCGTCACTGACTATCCAGCTTAGCGCGTAAGTTAGGGAATGCACCTCATTAGTCTTGATGACAGAGGTTTTGCAATCCCTTACTTCCAGCCTGTAATAATGGGCCTGTGTGGGTTTCATTTGAATAGCATCTCATACAAAAGCCATCAGTTTGTTGAACTGCATGGACCCAAAAGACAAGAGACTTAACAACGCCTGAATAGTTAGTATGACAGCAACACTCTTTTTAAAGGGCAACATATAACTCCCTCTATCAGAGGAGTAAAAAGTGTAAGCCTCTTCTATTCTGTTTATAAATGTCTTATACCAGAATCTAAATCTATATAAATACAAAACTGATCATAGCTTTGATCTAAAGAAAACTAAGGAAATCCCTGTTCCTGCTCTAGTCAATCTAAAACCCAAAAAACAACTATAGTAATTGTGGTAGTGGGTTTCTCCTGGGTCTAAACAATCTAAATTCCCACTAAATCTAAAACAATCTAGTTCCCCACTAAATCATAAGTCAGGGAATCAAGAGTCCAATAGAGCCACCCTGGAGATATGGGTGGTGATGTCTTCTTCAGCACTGATAACTTCCCAAGTCAGGTTTACTCGTTGATCTGTTCCAGTTTGAAGGCAATTGTGAAGCATCTTTATGTTTCCTGTGAAGAAAAAATACGCTTCTCAGGGGGTTTCTCCTCCCTGGATTTGTTATTGTTATCTATTTGTTTAATCAGTCTCTCTGGCAGCCAATGTGCAACATCTGCAGTGTGGGAATATATGCAAACAGAACCTCTTCCCCAGATAAGCACTGGATCTGGCCCATTCCAGGTTCCAGTTAATGGGTCTTTCCAGAGGATTGTTGCAAAATTCTTTTGGTATCAGGATGCCAGATCTATCTGCAGCAGATTTTCCTTCAGAATCCAAATTTAAAAAATTTAAAATGAAGAGTGCATGATGAAGGATATTTCTGGGGTATCCCTTGGTAGGGTACCATTCCCCCTTTTTAATTTTTTCAAATAGACATTTTATAGTTTGATGAGCCCTTTCTACCATACCTTGGCCCTGTGGATTTTATGGAATACCCGTTTTATGTAGTATTCCCAATCTTTCACAAAATTGGTGGAAACTGGAGCTTGTATAACCTGGGCCATTGTCAGTTTTTATCTGTTTAGGCACATCCAATACAACGATTGTAGCAAGCATATGAGCAATCACATGCTTGCTTGCTTCTCCAGTTTGTAATGTTGCATAGATGAAACCACTGTATGTGTCTACACATACATGTATATATTTTTGCTTGCCAAATTCATTATAATGAGTAACATCCATTTGCCAGATACTGTTTGGTATCAGTCCCTTTGGATTACACCCAAATGAGGAACTGGTAAAAGTTTAACACATGATTGACATTGTTTGACAATTTGTCTAGCTTGTTTTCTGGTAATTTTAAACATACCTTTTAAAGTTTTAGAATTAAGGTGATGTAACTCATGAGCCTTTATGGCCTGATCCAAGTTAGATTGTGAATCTGATAAAGCCACTTCAGTGGGTAAGGCCTGAGGTCCCATATCTGGGGTTAATACTGTGTGGGTGGCAGAACTGAGGTCTAGTCCTGCACTTCCTGGTGTTGCTCGACTAAGTTCAGAAAGGGATTGGTGTTCCCTGGTAGGACACTGACTGCTCCATAAGCCTGTTTTGGCTTGCGTCGGTTCGGGGCCTGGAGCTGGCCCCTGTTCCCGTTTCCCTGATTATGGGAAAGGGTATTACCTTGTGCATCTTGTTTAGACCTACAATCACTAGCCAATGCCTTCCACGTTTGCAAATTGGGCAGAGCCCAGGCTGTCTTCTGGGCTGTCTCTTGCTTAACTCATTTTCTACTTTGCAATCTCTTGCAAAGTGTCCAGGCTTACCACATTTAAAACATGCCTTTCTGTCTTTACTTGCCAAAAAATCTCTTACTGATTGTCCTTGCATGGCAGCCGCCATAGCTAAGCCCTGTTGGTAAGAGGGACCTATGTCAGAACAAAGTCTGATATACCCCGTAAGGTCTGTCTTTTTCCTATAAGGTCTAATGGCCGCTTGGCAGGCAGGATTAGCATTTTCATATGCAAGTTGTTTCACATAATCTACACCTGCCTCTGCATTACCAAAAATCCTTCCTGCTGTTGTCATTAATCGATGAACAAAATCAGAAAATCGCTCATCAGGCCCTTGCCTGACTGTTGTTAAAGATGCACCAGGGTCTCCCTTTACCGGAAGTTTACACCAAGCCTTCATGGCTGCATTTTGAATTTGAGCAAATAAACCTGGGTCATATTGCATCTGGTTATCACTAGAAGCAAATTGCCCTTCTCCTACTAAGGCATCAAAGGACCAACCATTACCTGCCTGAATATTTCTCCTAGCTGTTTCTTTGCAATTCTCATGATACTCTGATTCCAAATTAAATAGTCTCCACCAGTAAGAACTGCTCTCGCTAAGGTATTCCAATCACTAGGAGTTAGCCACTCCTCTGCGGCAGAGTCTAAAATTGCAAGAGTAAAAGGAGCAGTGGCACCGTATTGAGATACTGCATTTTTAATTCCTTAATAATTTGAAAATTAAAACCTGTGTGATGTCTCCAAGCAACTCCTAGATTGTCTCTAGTCTCGGATACAGGGAAAGCCTCAGCCTTTCCCTCCTCTGGCTGATCTGTGGCTAATCTTAAGCTAGGTGATAGGGACTGCCTTTGGATTCCTGGTTGAGGAATGCAAGGAGCCAGGGGATTTTCAGTTTACCTCTTGAGACATCTTTCCTGTCTTTAATTTTTGTAGCTGATTAATTAAATCCTGATACTCTTTTTCTAACTCTATTTGTTGTTTAAGAACAGATTTTTTTTCCTGTAACTCCCTAATGGGATCTATAACCACCATCTCCATTGGGGGAGCACTTGGAGGTGGAGGTGCATAGGGAGGGGGCATTTCAGCATCATAAAATTTGACTTCCTCTTCCTCTTGGTCAGCACAATCTGGCTCTGACAAATTGTCATCAACCTTTGGTTGTATTTTGGATTCTAACTTATGCTTCCTTTTATTTTGAACAAAAAAAGACAGCATTCAAGAACAAAAGCAGAAAATTAACACATGTGAGCAGCAAACAACAAAACCAAAACAGAGAGTTGAATTCAGGCTGACTAATTTCTTGTCCCATTTTCATTACCTTTCTTGAAGCAAACCAAAACAGAGAGTTGGATTCAGGTTGACTAATTTCTTGTCCCATTTCCTTACCTTTCTCAACGCGGCAGATTCCTGCGACAATCAACAGATCCTTCTTCCAGTAAAGTCCGTCACTGGGTCTCTCGTTCTTGCTGCCCCACGTTCGGGCACCAAAATAATGTTGGGGCCCAAGCTCGAGTCCCTGTTCAGGCGCCCAAAATAATGTTGGGGACCGCACTAGCCCCAAGTTGGGGCGGCCAAAATAAATGTTGCAGCCCTGGCAAAATGTTGAGGCCTGGGCTGACCCACGTTTGGGCGGCCACTGTATCCCGGCCCAAGCTGCTGCTCTGGTCTGCAGGTCGGGTTTCAGCAAGAGCGAGGGTGAGGGCAGATTCTACCTAATGTCTGATGTGTATGAATCTCTCTCTCTCGTCTGATGTCTGGTTCTGTCTTCTTTAGTCTGGTTCTAAGCCACGCCTCTAAGTTACACCTTTAATCATGCCCTTAGGTCTTGTCTCTAACTCTGATCTCTATACTTCTAAGTCATACTCTTAAGTCACACACCTTTAATCTCACACACCTTTAATCTCACGCACCTTTAATCTCAAGGTATCTAAGCCAAGATTATCGGAGTGTGCTCAGCTGTTGTAGGCTATTGTAATCCAAGTCTCATGTCAGGGTATATGGCTCAAGATGGCTGCAAAGCTGACAGCAGCTTTCTGCTAAAAGTCGGCTCCCAACATTTGTACGCCTATTTTCTTGTATTATTTCACCTTATAAGGATGCTAGAAGAATCTTGAGGGGAAATATAGTTCTGGAAATATCAAGGAGCATGTATAAGCAAACAGTAATTTAAACTCCTGCTACATTTGGCACCCAACCTTGTGTATACACACACGTTCATATTCTCTCCCTCTTTATCTCCCTCTCTCCACTCCATGAATTGCATAATTTAGTTATGTATTTAATAAGACAGGTTTACATCCAAAGATGCTCAAGCAAGGACAAGTATAAAATGTTAGAGAGTTACAGCCTTTTTATTTAGTACCCAGAGAATGCCAGTAATTTAACATAATTTTTTGATAATTTTTGCTCAATGTTTTAACAGGAAGAAAAATAAATATAACTTTGTCATCTTTGGCATGTTGTAAATTCAAAAGGATAGTGATTTCTTTAGCAGCACTGTGAGGAAAAAACACTATAGAATGCACTACTAAATATTATCTCATGATGAAAAATGAATGAAAATATCATGTCAAAAAGAACAGCGTTTTAAAGAAAATATTTACAAAACAAGTGATGGTATAAAATGTATAATAGGGGAAAATACAGTTTATAGAAACCTAGGGAACCTTCTCCTTTAATTTCAGCTTTTAGATTTTTAAGTATCTGTGAAGTGAATCTATGTACAATTTCTATTTAACAGCACTTCTGTTGAGGAGTGCAATGACATTAATTAAAAGTTTATATATAATTTATAAAAGTGCCAGTTTATTCCTAGGTTACTGGTATTCAAAATAATTTTACTATACTAAGAAAATCTTATGCTTTTGCTATAAGTAGTAGGTATCAGTTGCAGAAACAAATTATAAGTGAGAAAATATAATCTGATCCATATTAGTTGATAAAAGAAAAAAGACAACAAATTGGTCAAATGTCAAATATTAATAAATGCACATATTGATATACTCTCTAGAACTGTCCCACATAAAACTTGATGTTCAATAACAGCTATTTTTCAAGAATAACTGATACCTATTAAGCAGTCATTCCCAAGACTGTGTTGTCTGTGGTTTAGAAATAGTAATATAGAACAAACCTTTACTTGGTATATATGTGTACAGAGACATATACTTCTGCACATTTAGCTCAAACTTTTGCTAATCAACAACTGAAACATATATTTTTTTAATGTAATGAAGGCAATCTTAAATTTCTTTGTTCCAAAAGTACTTTTCTTTGGTAATATTCTTCATATTTCAAAGAAACATATGCTCATTATATAAGATTTAGTATATCCAAGTAGAGGGCTTCCACATATTAGCAATCATATTGAATTTTTGATAATCAAGCATTATCATTTTACACAAATTATAGACTAGACTCCACTAGTCTGTAAGACTAAAAGCAGGAACAGAGACTCCACAAGTGTAACAGATGTGGTGAGCAATCACTATTAATGGACTTATGTTCCTGCAGGTAATACAGTACTTAACCATTCAAATCATCTCAGCAATCACTGATCTCAAGATAAACACTAAAAATTTCTTAATAAGCATTGAACAGGAAAAAACCCAACCACTAAATAAATTTAATCATAATTATTTAACCTGGATTTACTACAGCTTGAACTATTATTGTAAAATAACGTGATAAAATGATCTCTGGGTCCTTCCTAAAATCTAGACAGAGAGTATAGATTTATGTATACATGGGATCCATGTATAGTTTTCATTTGAATTTCTGTGCTTTTTTTCTCTATTAATACAGTTATGGGTTGAATAAAAGTACTTATGTTACTCACTACGTATTGTGAGAAATGAAAATACAGGTAAATGTGAGTTTAAACAGGTAAAGAAATGGCTGCCAATACCTTTCACCCTCTACAACTGTTATAGAGATGTCTCTTTTCATTATATACAAAAACTTGGAATATTTGAAGACAAAATATAGAATGCATGGAAAGAAAGGAGCTCCACAACTAGGAAACATTTTTATTGAATGGCTTGACTCTGGGAACTTCCGAGTATGTTCCTTAATCCAGAGAATTCAACAATAACTGAATTTAAAATTATTCAATTTGATTTGATTGTTTGTAACTCCTCCAATTAGAAACACATTTACTTAATAGCATTATTCCTTGCAAAGTGCTCATTCTCAACTATCCACTAATAAGAAAATGTGCATTAATTTAGTGTTATAGCTTCTCTGTTGTTTTGTTAGCTGAACTCTGCTGTTCTGAAATGGAAATCTTGATCTGAAAAAAAAAAAGAGTAAAGTCCTTTTGGAGCACTGAATCCTTCTGATGATTTGGTAAGTCTTAATGGTGAAGAAATGTTGTGAGGCAATCAAGTAGGACTGTAGAAGGGTTTAGAAATCCAGATGAAGAGAATGAAGGAAATGGACAAACTGCCTAATTTAAAGTACAATTTTCCAGTGTACCTTAAGGCCTTAAGCTGTTGTTTTCTTTTGTCTTCTTTATATATGAAGGATCTCTTCTAGTTAGGGATAATATTAATTAAGTGATATAAATGAGTCTCTATGGGCATATTTCAGATACACCAAGTATCTGTTAACTTTGTGGGTTGCCAAACAAATGAAATCACACCAACCTACCCAGGGATGGTATTTAAGAGGTTCAATACCAGGAAATCAGAAAACAAAAACAAATAATAAAAGAAATTACACATTCCTAATAGGTTAAAAGTCTAATATCAGGAAATCAGACATCAGCACTACATTCTAATTTTCTTGCAAATGGTTTCCTAAAATGTTAATATCCACTTCCAGACAATGGATTCTTAGTCTACCTTAGCAGACCTAATGTTTTCCCTTTGACAAAAATAAGTTCAATATCCTTTCCACCCAGGACAGTAAAATACCTCAAAGTTTTACCTCAAAAATGTGCTGCTCTTAAATAATACCAAAGAGTACAAAATAACTGATCATGAATCCATTAGGAACTATAGTATGCTACAGTCTTATTGAATGTTTGTTTTAATTGGTCACTCATTTATAAAAGCCTTATTTTTGAAAGTATTTGAACCTTCACTCCTTCCACTCAAATTTATTCTAGAAGAAGAAGACATGGTAGGCATCCTACTGCTACTAAACAAGGGTGTGGCCAGGACTTTCTTTACAGTAGTGTTGTCTCTCTACTCCACAATCAGGCAAATGCATTAGCACGCCTGTATCTTTTGCACAGTCAATACTCACTGGAGGATGAGAAAGCATGATATTCATTGGTTAATCCTTAATGTTCCTTTCATATCAGGCTGTCCAACACAGATCTCTGATAGAGCTAACTGAAAGTTACAATAATTTTTTAACCTATTGTTTACACAAAGGCTGAAAGGTATTTTATGATAATGTTTCATTCTCCAGGTTCATTTTCTTTAATTTTATTAGATGGAAAGCACATATGAACATAGTATGTATCCTAAAACTTATGTCTTTGACTTCAACAAAACAACTCGTAAGGATGTGTAACAGCACAAAGAAGATCATGACAGGAGCATACTAATTTAGAATGTAGGGACACAACTGTTTAAATGCAGGTACTTATTGCAATAAAACAAAAAGAAAAAAGGAAAATTAACCAAATTGAAACACTAAAGTCACAAAATATCACACCAAGACTAGATAATTGTGTGGTATCAGATGAGCTGTTGTTTAATATTGTCCAATCATTTTAAAAAAAAGACACTTCAAATAAGAATACAGAATTTATATATCACATGTAGGAAACAGATATTTGTGCATTGATAAAGATCACTTACATTTTAAAGAGAATACATACAGTTTGTTTTTATCAAATTCCAACGTTACATGTCTCCTAGCCTAAATCACATACTCAGTAATCAGTTCTCTCTGAACTAAGCAAAGTAAAATGCACATCAAAGAGTACACCTAGCACACACAAGTAACACATTTCTATTCACTAAACAAAACTGATATCCTCCAGTTTACATTCATGAATTTTTTCTGTCAGTAGTAGTAGTTAATGGTATTTTCTTTAACAATATAAAATGACTTTTTAAAATTTTCAGCATTTGAAAAAAATCAATACACATTACACACTGGTTCTGCATTATAAATTTAATAATACCAATTTGGCCAGTTTATTATAAATGATTTTTAAATGTACTCAAATTTCTGTGTCAACCATTAATATTGTTTCCTATTTAAAATGTGAAATTATTTTCTTGAAGTATGTAGAATTATCTGATGCTTAATGAAATACATTATATTGTATCATATGTGCTAAGTGCAGAAGTCCACTATAATAAAACTTCAACTACATCACCATACGATTCAAGGTAGATCAATATGCTACACTGTAGCTCACACCACATGGAAATCAGGAACACAGCAGTGTAGCTTCACTTATAAAGGGGAAAGATGATGGTTAAATTCAATTGGTTAACTTCAAAGTCAGCTTAGATAACACCAAGATTGTATTAACACCATGAAGTGCATATTCAAAGGCTTAACTATGACATTTTTAGGAGATTACAACACCAACATGAAACCTTTGGATAAAAACATCTTCACATTCACTACAATTTCATTAGCTGTAAAACATTAGAAGGCTTATGAAAACTTTCTCTAGATGAAGCCACTTATGGATAATATACAAATCTGTCTGCACAAATTATTAGTGATTGAATTATTCTATCAAAACTTTGGCACCGACCATATCAGGAATTCATATATTAGCACGAATGTATTTTGCTCAGGCACCAAACTACTTTTACTATACATTTAGTATCTAAACAGACTCAAATGAATGGAGTGTGTTGGCTATGCACAAGCTATTAGAATACTTCTATTGTTCTTTTAAGAACAAAAGTTACATTTTAGGAAATGATGTTAAAATACTGATGATTATTTAGCATTATAACATATGAAAAGTATCTTGATTATTAATAATGAATTCCTAAACCATTTTTGTGTAAAATAATAAAAAATAGGTTAACTTTGTTTGAAAGGATTTTGGGAAGTTAATGTGCAGAGAAGTTAAGACCTTGTGGACATCAATTAATTATATAGTTAAATGTTTGAACACTACTGCAATATGACGTAGTATGAATATTATGGACCTATGTATGTTCATTTAAAATTCCAACCTCTCCAAAGAGGCTTAAACAGAATATTCAAGTAATGTGGCAGGAAACAAAATACCTTGGATATGAGATTAGACAAAATAAACAAAGCCAACCCACAACACACATTTAATTTTCTCTTCATCCAGTTAGCTGAGGAACACTAAGACCCTTATAAGCCAGTTGATGTTCGCTTTTTCATGTTACGTCTCTGAGCTAAACGGGAAGCAGTAACAGGCTCCAGGATTGGATGATGCCTGTTCTGGGTCCGAGCCAAGACAGAATATGGTGCAGCCACTGCTTCCTAAAATAATGACAAAACGTTACAAGTTCAGTAACAATCTCTGAGATAAAAAGTATTTCATAATACAAAACAAGACCTCTATCTATGAAATGTACCCTTTTATATAAGCTCCTGTAGCAAGGACCCAAGATACAGAATCAACCATGTTGCCTGGATGGATGGATGGATGGATGGATGGACGGACAAACAGACAGACAGAGATAGAGTTTGGAATATTTACACAGTAGAAGTTTTATTGTGTCACTCACAAGAAAATGAGTAGGAAACGAACATAGTCATGTTAAACAAAATAACCTAGATTCTAAAAACAAATGCTACACACTTTTTCTCATATATGGCATCTTTGTTTTACCAGACACATAAGGTAGCAAAGGATAGCTTTGCCTGACAGCAATGGAAGGGGAGGCCTTGGGTCCTGGGGAAGTGTAATGTTCCAGCATAGGGGGATGCTGGAACGGTGGGGTGGGTGAGTATGGGTGAGTACGGGAGCACTCTCATAGAGGCAAAGGGGAGGGGGCAGGGCAGATGTGGGATGGGGAGTTGGTGCAGGAGTAACCAGGAAGTGGGATATCATGGGATGGGGGTTAGTGGAAGGGGTAACTGGGAAGTGGGATATCATTTGAGATATAAACAAATGGAATGATTAATTTAAAAAAAAATTTTAAAATAAAACCAAAAAAAAAAGAGACAAAAGTACTATTACCATTACTGATGTAGAGCAAGATAAGGGGGATAACAGAAGGGGATATCAGGGGAATAAGAGAGTATATATGATCAAAATACATCATATGTATATAAT
Source organism: Arvicanthis niloticus (assembly GCF_011762505.2). Lineage (NCBI taxonomy): Eukaryota > Metazoa > Chordata > Mammalia > Rodentia > Muridae > Arvicanthis > Arvicanthis niloticus. Next base: position 63,364,835 of record NC_047679.1, read on the forward strand.
AAAATGTTACCATAAAACCCATTATTTTGGGAAACTTATATAAGTTAAATATGATTTTATCAGAAAAGACATAGTAAAAATCAATGAGTTCATGAATGTTAAAAAAGAAACTAAAAAAATCTTCAAGAAATAAAGATATTTTACATAGTCATTTAAGAATCATCAGAGGGTAACATGAGAGCCTCACTACACATTAAGCATGTATTTGTTTGACCATAACAACCTGTGGTGGCTCATCTGAGTTTGGCTGATGACGCGGCAGTTGTTCTCTTTGTGTTATCCAAGGGTGCTTTAATACTTGTTCAGCAGTATAACGCTGATGTGGGTCCATGTGGAGCATATGAGAAAGCAAATCCTAAATGGATACAAAAATTAATTTGAAAATATATAATTTAGATTTCCTCAAAATATGAAAGCATCAAAAATGGTTTTATAATATTTTGTTTTATCAACACTTAGGAAAAAAACAGTATCTATATTCTGTATAGTTAGCTGAATATATACAGAACAGCAAAATCCTTTTAAAAGACACAAATTTGAAAGGGAGAAGATGGAGGGGAAAAGGGGAGAGCAAGAATGGCATAGACGCTCATGTATGAAATTCAAACAAATAAAAAGATAATCTTGAGACAGATTTTTCATTATACAGTAGTTTTTAAAAATTTTTTGTAAATCACTATGTACCAAATTTTTAGAACAGTGAATTTGTTAGTACTGAAAGAGGGGGAAAAATACTTAAGGTAGCGGGAGTTTGCCTGTAGTGTTTTAAATGGGCAAGAGAAAAGAGAGCTATAGAACATTGTTATAAATTAGACTCCAAGATGCAATGGTCTGTCTATACAGCTAAAACACAAAGGGTAAGTTGTGTGTTAGTTAATCAACTCTGTAAGTAATGGTTTTCTGCATTATACACTGAGGTCAGCAAAGTATAAATTTAATGTAAAGAAATTACTGTTATGATAGTGGTTCAGGCATCAGAAATCTTCATCAAATTATCTATGAATATGTGATCACTGCTATAATGAAACTGTGATGGAATATAACTTGATAGCAAGATATTATAAATTTAAAATACCAAATCACTTATGTAATACTTTGAGTAAACTATCCTTACCACTTTTAGGATAACAAGTGAACTCTCAACAATAATTTTCTTATAAAGAAAAATAATTTGTAAAATCTTTTATTACTGAAAACACTGAAACTACAGATGATATGGTAACAACAACAGATACAAAATAATGTTAATGTATTCTCCCAAATCCGTATGCTTAGGCAGGAAGACTGTAACAAGTTAGAGGCCAGCCTAGAATAAGTTTGGGAATAACACTAAGTTTGATCCTATTTAAAATAAAAACAGAAAAGAAAAAATATATCTGCTAAAATATTTCAGTGCTTTAGATAATCAAAATAATGAACTTGGACTAAAATACAACTGCAAAAACAGAAATTTCATATTAAAAATGAAACATGCAAAATTGTCTAGGGGAACAAAGGAAATACCAGGAAGAGAAAGGGGAGAGTGGGTTTGGGGGGTATATGATCAATGTATATTATATATTTGCATGAAAATCTTTAAAACAGACTTAATTAATAAATCATGAAAATTAAGAATGAACTCATGATTCTGGGTTAAGAGACATAAGGAAATATAGTGGGGAGGGGAGATGGGTAAGTCTGATTAGTTACAGTTGGATAGAATCAAGAATTTCTGGTATGCTACCACAGACAAGTATGATTACAGATAATAACAAACACCTAGAACAGAGAATTTTGAATGTTTCACTTTAAAGAAATGATAGGTATTTGAGGTGATATATTTAACCTACATTAAAATTATACAATGTATATATGTATTAAAGCACTACAAGTTATATCATTAATATGAACAAATTTTATGGTTTATGTGTCATTTAAAAACAAATATCAAATAAGCTTGGTAAAGTGTCACATACCTGTAACACCAGCATTGGAAGGTAGAAGCAGGAAGATCAGGAGTTTAAGGTTATCTTTGGCTATATTTCAAGTTTCCAAGGGAGCCTGGGCTGTACAAGGCATTGTCTTAAAAAGGAAAAAAAAAATCCCCCACACCAATCCATACTTTACAATAGAAAAACCAAACATTTAAAACACAAACTAACAAAGTTAGCAGAGAAAAATGTCCTGTAAGAGATGTGCAAGAAATCAGGCGAGCATCATGAATACCCCAACATACTACCTTGAATATGTTCTGGCTGCTGTGCAGGTAAGGAGACAGCCTGTACATCTAATTAAGAAGACAGAAGTGCCATTCACAGAGACCAACATAGAGTCAGAAGATGGGTTATGAAAGGGGGTAGAAGAGAATGAAAAATTACAAAAATCTACAGGTTATTTCCTTCATGTGTTTAGTATTTCACAAATGAGGAAAACCTTTTGATTTTCAGAAGATATATCTGAAAAGATTGGATTAAACTCAGAACTACTACATGGTGGTGTCCACAGTTTTTCACAAGTATTACATTTCATTCATTCGCAATTTTGGAACATAATATTTGAAGAATACTTTGATTATATTTATTATAATTTTTATAGTATAAATTTTTAAACATAATTTTTGTGTTTTAAAAGAATCTTTGTTTTTTTTAGATATAATTTATTTTCATCGTATATACACATATTAACAAAAATACAACTAGAGAAAAAAACCTGAGAAGTTATGCTATGCTTCTATCAGCTTTACTGGAAAACATTGAAAGTTTTAAAAGGTTTTTGATAGAAATTCCACCTAACTGGTGAGTAGCCTGAGATTAAACACTGCTGTAGTCTTCTCTAAGGAACTCTCTAAAATAAAGATGTACAGCTATTACTGCTCCTCCAAATGTAACTGATGCCTAGACCAAAGGTCAAGAATATTTATAAGGAATAGAAAAGTACCCAATACCCACCAATGTAAAATTCACTATTTTTGCCATGTTGTCCAAAATTAGCAGGAGTACAAGAAAAGCAGGAAAGTACAATGAATAATAATAAAAAACTGATTCCAGAACTGACAAGTTAGAATTTATAGACAGAAACTTTAAGAGTTATAACTGTACTCCAAATATTCAAAAGTTGAGACACATGATGTAAAAAAAATGACCCATCAAATACCTAAATCTGAATACTGAAAATGAAGTTAAAAATAAACTAAATATAACAGCAAATATAGCAGAAAAGGTGACTGGCAAAGACAAAGTAATAGACATTGCCCCAAATGAAAGAAACTATTAAACAAAGATGCAGAAGAGCAGAGCATTAGTGAACTGTGGGAATATTCAAGTGGCCTAACATACATGGACAACTGGAACTCCAGAGGAGAAAGAAGAGCTCCCTTGATTTCCAAATTAATGAAAATTACAAACACGTTACATACACACACACACACATACACACACAGAGAGAGAGAGAGAGAGAGAGAGAGAGAGAGAGAGAGAGAGAGACAGACAGACAGACAGAAGAAGGTAATATCAATTGCATTTCAGAGAATATTTCAAATGAGAATACTGTGGAATAACACCTTTAATGTATTGAAAGGGAGAAACAATTTTAAACACTTATTTTTTTTAATATAGCCATATTCAAAACTAAACAGGAAGATTGTGAAAGAAAGATAACTCTTCCTCCAAAAATCTACAACTGAACATTTAATTTCCCTGTAGTGGCTAAAGGGAAAAAATGATTACATGAAAAGGTAAGGGAGGGTACTAGAAAACGTTAGAAAGAGATGAGGCAGAATTCAGGAATGTTGAAATTTAGATTAGAAATCCAACTCTAACACAGTAGGAGAAGATTCCCTTCAGCAGAGTTTTAAGCAAAAGAGATAAAAGAAAATGTCTATCAGTTTTGTAGGTGCACATATGAACTTTAGGGAGGGAGAGAGGGAGGGAAGGAGGGAGGGAGGGAGGGAGGGAGGGAGGGAGGGAGGGAGGGAGGGAGGGAGGGAAGGCAGAAGGGAGGGAGGGAGGAAGGAAAGAAGGAAGAAAGAAAGGAAGGGAGGGAGGGAGGAAGGGAAGGAAGGAAGGAAGGAAGGCAGAAGGGAAGAAGGGAGGGAGGAGGAAGAAGGAAGGGAGAAAGGAAAGAGGGAAGGAGAGAGAATGAAAATAAAAAATAAATATGAAATCAACAACCAACATAGCAAGCAGACATTGAACTACAGGTCTTCTTTGCAGTTTTACAGTCAAAACATTTGACCAGAGAGATCAGAAAAATACTTATTTTTATTATCTTCAAACTCTAAAATCTCCCCTTCTCCAATAACTGGGCAAGTAAGTATCCCAAGAATCAGTGTCAGCCCAGGAAATTGGTTGTAACCTAGATGCAATTCACAGCTACAGGTCTGCTTAGGTGGAAAAATAAGGGAATGATTAGAAAAGAAAGTCCAAGTTGATTACATCTGGAGGTCTACAACTGGACCTGTGGCAAGAGACCAGCTGTGGGAGAATACTAGCAGAGACCAGTATATCTAGGTCATGTAGGAACAGTCAGTGTTCCATACCTGACCCTTAAATACATATTGCTTTAGTCTGATAGATTAACATAATCTCAAATCACTGGAAACATTTGGTGGAAACATAGCTCGCCTCAGGCATTTTTTCATGCTCACACATGCACTGGCAGAACATGTTTGGTGTAAAGGGGTATCCAACTGTTATAGATCTGTGGATTCATCTAGCAGATAGGTTAAGGGGAGGACCAATACTCCTGTATTGCCTAGCCTGGATGAAAAAAGCATTTCCAGGAATTCAGTTGAGCCAAGGTCAAAATACTTTACAGCTCTTTTTGGCCTGACCATCGAGAAAATAATTAAATGCCCAAACACCTCCTATAGCAAGTAAACTGAAACATAAGAAGGCCGAGATCACTACACTATAATCTTCATGAAGTGACAAATACTAGCTTTTTATTGTTTTTTTCCCTTGTACTATTTTTTTATTGTTAAAATTTTAGCTTTTTTTTTATCTTTTTTTTCTTTTTTTTATTAGATATTTTATTTACACTTCAGATGGCATCCCCTATCCCCATTCCCCCCCAACCCCCCTTAGGAAACCCCTATGCCATACCCCCTTCTCCTTTTTGCATTTATACATATTTTTAAAAAAATGTTAATCATAGGCTTTATAAGTTTGGAATTGTTCAATCAGAGGTGTGACCCACTGACCGACCTAGATATAACAACTATCTTTGACTGGTGGAGATACATGAATATCTGCCTCCCTGTCTTCCCCCTCTTTCTCTCTTTCATCACCTAGCTTCTTCTCTCCTTCTTCTTCTCCTCTTCTTACTCCTTTTCTTCCTCTCAGTACTCCTCCTACCCTAGCTCCTCCTACACATCACCCTTCCTGTTAAAATGAAACTTTTCTCTCAAAATACAATTAGAGCATAATTATGCCAATTTGTACCAGTGAAGTACAGGATAGTCCTAATACCCAGTCCATCTGTTGACTAACCAGCTCCTCTGTCATCTATTCTAACTAGAACATTTAGTTCTGAACCTGGCTTTAGGATGAATGTCAGCTGACGACCATCCATTCAAATCTTTTCTCTTAAGGTCAATAACTATATGTTTTCAACCCCATCAGAAATACCTTGGGGGCACCATATCCTGAGGCATCCTAGAGATACCACTGTAATTAGGGCAGCTGGAAAAAAATCACAGAGACATCTGGACCCCTAGGAGTTCAGACACAAGCTAGATAACTGGAAAGACAGGCTTCAATCAGAGACAGAAGTACAGGTAGCACTAGAGTTAACCAGATGGCAAAAGGCAGGCGCAAGAACGTAAGCAACAGAATCCAAAGTTACATGGCATCATCAGAACCCAGTTCCCCCATCATAGCAAGCCCTGAACACCCCATCACACCAGAAAAGCAGGAATCAGAATTAAAATCACTTCTCATGGTGATGATAGAGGACTTTAAGAAAGACATAAATAACTTTCCCTTGTACTATTATTTCTGATGCTTTCATCCTGAATATGCTTTTTCTCTTTCCTCAGTTCCTTCTTTGCTCCTCTATCTTTTCACTATTTAATTATTCACTTTTTTTTTTTTTTTTTTTTTGGTTTTTCAAGACAGGGTTTCTCTGTGTAGCTTTGGCTGTCCTGGAACTCACTCTGCAGACCAGGCTGGCCTTGAACTCAGAAATCTACCTGCCTCTGCCTCCCAAGTGCTGGGATTAAAGGCGTGTGCCACCACCACCCAGTTTTTAATTATTCACATTTTTAACTTCCTTCAGTAATTCTTCAATTCCTAGATTTTGTTCTGTAAGATTCCTAACTATCCTATCTCCTGCTTATCTATCCTGGTATACTGTACTTGATATTTCTAATTGCCTTGTCCTACATTTAAACAATGAATTTGCTTTTTAATTATTGTCATCTGCTTTCTCTCTTCTGAGTGGTAATGGGAATCGTGTTTTGAACAAAGGCAGTTTGGATTTAATTCTGGCACTTGGGAGAGAAGCAGAAGGATCTCTATGAGTTTGAGGTCAACTAGGGCTTCATTAACAACCTATAAGCTTTCAATTTTGATTTATTCTATTTACTCATCATTATGATTCTATTTAAGTTCATCTGGTACATATGATGTACAATAGAAGCAAAACCCATAACATCTCACCAACATGGCTCTCTAAATATGTCCTGAATGAGAATGACACCAACAAACAAGTTAACATGGAAAGAGAAAAACCTAAGAACTTAACCCTCCACACCAAGAACTACAAGCAATAAAGAAATAGTTAGAGCAAGAGAAATATTCTCCCCCTAGAGAAGAGCAAACCTATTGGTTATCCAATATTAGATGGTCAGCCCTGAAAACATATACACACAGGTAAAACTTTGTATACATACACAGGTAACACACTATACAGACTAAGTGGGTTGAATCACACACACACACACACACAGACACACACAGACACACACACACACAGACACACACACACAGACACACAGACACACACACACACACACACACACACACACACACAGCCAACAAGTAAAGAAAGAGACCATGAATTTGAAAGGGAGGAACATGGGTTCCATTTGAGGAGTTGGACAAAAGAAAGAGAAGGGAAAAATAAACTAATTATAGTAAAATATCAGATCCTGATATGACAACAGAAGAAAGACATACAACAACTGCACCCTGGGATAGAACATCTAGAGTTTAATAATTTGATATCAACATAGTAAAACTGAACATATTTATGATTTATACCTTTGCTCCACGTGAAATATTGTCCCAGATTCCACCACTCAAAGAGAACCTCCCATTGCCTATACGCAGAAGTATTTCCTCAGGAGTATCATTGGGTCCATTGGAAAATGGAGTGTAGCTGTTAATACAATAAATTTTAATAAACATAAGAGGCAAATGAACATTTTATATATAATTAAAAGTGATCACTATATAAAATATTAAAAGCCATCAAGAACATTACCTAATATTCCTCTCTACTATTAATATGAAATTATAAATCCCAAACAGGGAGTTTAATCCTAATAAGTTATTTAATGCAGTTAAGACTCTTACTATTTCTTTGATCAGTTAATAAATGCAAAATAAGAGTAGACTTTTATATAAACAGAGTATTATAATGAGACCACAATAAAATATGAATATTCTATTCTGATAGGCATAAGTTAGCAAGGAAATGTTAATATATCTACTATTTCAATTCTTACATATCTGTAATATATTAATTCAGCTTATTCATTAATATATTATTCTTATGAATATGACTAGTGGAAATAAATTACAACTTTGAGTTAATATCAATAAAAATATATGCATTTAATATTTATGTAAATATAAAAACTGCAGCCACTAAATTATATACATGAAATTATGGGTTGAAAGTAAGTTCATAAATTTAAGGTGAATTTTAAAAATTAACTTGACAAAAAGTGATCATTTTTGTAGCACTTCATGAGGTGTAACTGACATTCCTTTATACTTCGGAATGGGAAGGTGGATTCATGGTTAAAAGTATAAGATAGCTCTGTGCAGTCATGTTTCATTACTTTCTCTAATACCAAACACATACTTATATATAATAATTTCTTGTCTAGTCATAAAGCAAATATTTGAAAACAGCAAGCAAGAAATTATATCCCATGGTCTAAAATCTGTAATGTTGACTATATCTGATTAAGGCTACCAGTCTGTAAGAGCTTATAATGTTTAAAATCCTGACATATGCAATTATATACAAAGCCAGTTAACAGTTTAAATCACGTTAGGAAACTGATATTTTATTTTTTATGTAGCAGTTAAATTTATTATTTAAAATGTCATACCTAACTGTCTAATAGTTACTAGTAAACCGTTTCTTATTTTTTGTTATTGAATAATTTATACAGTCACAAATATTTACTTTTAAATAAAAGTACTAAACATTAATATAGTCTATGTTATTGTATATGCTTTGAGCTTATCCTCATCTTATTAATAGTAGACATGTATATGCATGCTTCTCTAGTCTAATATTATTTAGTACTGTTTTTGTTATCCATCATCTTAATAAATTTGTAGCCAAAATAGACAGAATTAAAGTACTTTTTAAATAACTAACTCAATATTAGTAACTTCAGTGGATGAGTTCCTATGATAATATACAACTGTCCAATAAATGCCATTAAAAAGTAAAACACTTAATATAATAATAAAATTTTTATTCTTAAACATTTATTCTTTATAAAAACCTTTCTATTTTTATATCTTTCTCATTTTACAAATATGAATTATAGGTTTAAAAATGTGAACGGGGTGTTTCATAACATTATTTTTTCTGTACATTTTCTAGATGAAGATATTCAGGTAAAGTTCAAATAAGAAGAGTTTGTAAATATCTTACCCAGCCAACATTGTGTATAAAAGGACTCCTAAGCTCCAAATATCACAGGCAGCATCATATCCCTGTTGAGTGAGAACCTATGAAAAAAATACTCGTGGTATAAAATATAACTAATATATACCTAAGATTTTTTTTATACACCAGGATATTGATTTTATTCTAATAATGTTGTAAATATTAACAATATAAAAATATAATTTTAAAAAATTATTTTATGCACTGAAGGGCAAAAGTAAAATATTTTCCAATTTGCAAACACTGCATAAACTGTCATTATTATATGCTAAGTAATATGGACTACACACAAAAACAACAGTACTAAAAGCTATAAATCTTCACCTCAAGAATCTTTCATTCCTCATCTTTGCAAATTAGATATACAGACATCTAAACTTAAGATCAATATGTGCAAGTGTTTAATGGAACTATAAATAGTACTAAGGTTTTTAATTCTGATATTGACTATGAAGTAGATATTAATTATTCCAATAATTGTACATGTATATGAATATTTTGTAAAATGAGTACATATTATACAGCTATGAACTTCAATTATCATTAATTATGAAGATACAAGAGAAATGTTAATCATAAAGCTGGTCAGCACTATATAACAAGCATTCTTAGTAAAAGCCAGTGCTTTTTGTATCTATGAAATCACTTCATTTTTGAGAGTATTTTCTTCTATGGCCCAGCATGCCTAAGAACTCATTCTTATAGTCCATGCTGGCCTTAAACTTGTGGCAATCATTTTGTTTCAACCTCCCAAGTGCTGGAAATTTATCACACAGGACTCATCACATTGGGCTTGGATAACTCTTTGCTAGTGGGGTGTGTGTGTGTGTGTGTGTGTGTGTGTGTGTGTATTTTGTAAAAGAGACTACATATTATGCAAGTATGAACTCCAATTATGACTTGTTTCCAGGTAATGTGGGTATAAATTTCTAATAAAATTGGTAAAAATAGAAAAAGTTGTGATCTAATGAGATAGTTTGAGACATGAGGCTGGTGTCTTAAAAAGAACAGTGAGTTTATATATATAATACTTTGTGTAACTACTTTTGTTTGGGAACCAGTTTTAATAAAAATTAAACAATATTTTTACTATGAATTAATGTAAGATTTCTCTATGAACCACAACAGCATAGAAAAATAAAGGGATTGGGGGGGGGCAGCAGTTACATGTCTAAATAGGCAAAGGTGCTTGCTGCCAAGTCTGATGACCTAACTTCAATCCTGACTCCAGTAACTTCTACATGTATGCCATGGCATACACATTCTTTTCATGCACACAAACACATAGAATAGTCAATGTGATTTTTAAAATTAATACAAATAAAATGAGGGCATATTTTATTTTAAAATTAAGTACACTGTTAAAGCATATAGGCATAGAAACAAAATAAAAAAATAATTCATTAACATTGGAAGCTATGCAAACATAAGCCCAGACTTTTCATCTATAAAAGGCTAAAATATATTACAGTTTTGGATTTCATAATTATCAGACACATACGATAAATAACTTGCTTAAAATGTACTTATAATTCCTATAAAATATACTTATAATCAAATGCATTTATAGGAACACATAAGTGGTAATGTGTGGTGGTGCATGTTTGCAATCCTGGCAATCAGGTAGAAGCAAAAAGATCAGGAGTTCAAGACCAGTCTTAGTGACATAAATATCAAGGACAAGGCCAGGATTGGCTATATGACACATTGTTTTAGAACAAATAAAGGACACATATGTAAAACTGGGAGGCTATGGAAGACTGAACTACAAAGGCCCTAATAAGTGTAACCTAAAGCTATACAGCATTGTTTTTATTCTGGTATGTCCTCATTCCTCATCACCTTACAGTTCTAAGCATCCCCTTGTTTTCTCAGTTTCTCCTACTCATATTTGTACTTTCACAGCCTTACCAGAAGTCGTGGTTTTTCAGAACACGGTCCATGAATGAAGCTGCATGAGGAGAATTCTGAGAGCTTGTATGGTAATTCCAAGGAAACAAGGCAAAAGTCTTGTAACCTAAGTTTCTCTATAACATGGTTTGTTATTGGAATGTGCTTTCACGCCCCTCCCAGATGTAGTGAATAGGCATGGGTTTACTTTATTTAACTATCATCTTATCCATTATCATTCAGAATGATGTTTTCAAGCACAGGCTGACCTTGTGACTGTATACAGCCTAAACTCATGTGATCATTTCTCATTTAACCTTGCTTAGCCCTTAGAATATTAATTGTCTGATGCTCTGAATAAACCTGGCAATTGTATGAGACTATACTCCTCATTTTTAGGCTCCACTCTCCCAGGTTCATGCCACCAGCTTGAGCTGCAACAGTGGTTTGCTCCTGTACTGCTACCTACTTGGGAAGCTGAGGCAGGAAAACTACTTAAATGCAGAAGCCCAAGGCTTAAAAAACAAACAAACAAAAAAACCCAAATGGTGGTTCACTATCTCCATAGCTTTTTTAAGTTATTAGAATAGCATAGCTGTGCAGTAGGTGTCAAAATGTTACGGCTGATCATGTAAAAAAAATTTTTTTTATTTCCTACATACTTAAATACATTCTGTAACACCCTATAAATTTCCATTATTTCTTAAAATAGTTTCATGGCTAATTCAATCTTTATGATCTTGTATATAGTTCTATAGTATACTTTAAAAAAATCTGAAATTTTAGAAAAAAAGACTAATGTATTTAATTCATACCAATTTAGAAATACTAACTTTTGGCAGGGTATTTAGCACTTGATAAAATATTTCAAAGCACTCAAAACATACAAGTACAACCCAAGAGTAGTTCAAATGCCAGTTATGGAGAAATGGTGTCCACATGCCTACCTAAAAACGTTTGCTATTACAATAAACAAAATATCTTACTGCAATGGAAGTCTGTTAGAATTAAAAAGCAGCAGTACTGTATAGTGCTGTGTAATACATTCATTTCAAATGACTGCCTAACCATTAATCTTAAAATGTTTATCTAACCATTAATCTAAGCATATATACACTATGTTTATTCATTTAAAAATTTTGGTGTTCTTTTGGGACACATTTAACTTTTTCTAGTAAGTTTCCATTATATCAAAGAGTGGAGCTATACAAAATAAAGCCAAGATTAAGAATTTGAACATTAAAATAAACAGTTAATAGTTCATTGTTATTTGTATTAAAAATTAATTTACAATATTCATGGTGACTATGTAGCTTATATTTAACAAAAGATACCACATTTCAAATATTCTGTTTTCCTATCTTAAGTCTAGTCTTAGTCTAAGCCAAAGTATAAAAAAAAATCTCAAAATATTTATGGGAAAGGGATTATCTCACACACATGAGGGTAGTCCAAATAAAATAACCTCTTTTGGGAATTATCTGTCCCAAATTCAATTTTTAAAAGAACAGTTTTCTACCCAGTAAAATTCAGTAAAAATTGTACCTTTGGTGCATTATATATGAGTTTCATCAAGTACAGAATAAACCATTCTGTAGATATATATATAATTTGTAACAGGCCAAACCATATCATAAAGAACTTATGAAAGCAAACACTGTTTCAATCCTCAATAATAGGATTTTAAAGCAAAATTTAGAAGAAAATAAATGAAAGTTTTTCTTAATAAAGTTTACTTTATTTTCATTTTTATTACAGGAAAATAATTTTCCTAACAACTAATTTAAAATATTGATTTATAGGCAGTATATATAATATCTGCTTAAAATTATCAATTATTTGATAAAAATATAAAATACATATGTGAGACAAAAATTCACTTTTAGATTATTTAGTACATTTCTGTGGTTTGGCAAATTCAAATTTTCAAAATGAGTGTTGTAGATATCTGGATTAGTATGCAAAGATTCCCATTGGTTATCAACATCCATAACATATTAAGAACAATTCTTGCCCTTGGCCAATGTCATATTCCTGCCAAGCAGCCCATTTCCTTGTACTTGTCCCATGTCAGATTCTTGCCAAGCAGCCCCAAAAGCTCTCTGCCTCACCCCCTTTTTAACTTCATAAACAATACTGAGCCTGTCTTAGGTCTTTCTGACAAGAATGCCTTCCTTACCCATCATGAAACAGACATTATTTGAAGCAAGGCATTTCTGTCATAGGTTGGTAAGGCTCTGTGCAGAATCACACCCATTTTGGCTTGCAAGACTGTTAATTTAATAACTCTGTCTGGGGGTCCATTTTCAGGTTCAAGCCATGTACTTGGCTGCCAACATGTTGATGTTGTTAAAGAAAAGCTTTAACACGATGGGCAGGAATAAAAGTATTCCCAGGACAAAAAGGGCTAGCATGATCAAGCTATATATGCCATTCTTGAAGCTTGACCAAAATAGAAATACTGACCTCAGGCCATGGGTAATTTTATCAGCAGTATCTACCACATCAATGCTAATCAGAGAAGTATTCTTTAATTCATAATTAAATTCATAAGCTCACTATGCAAAGTTAAAACATTCAGGCAGTAATCTGACATTAGGCTAGAACAAAGAAGTAATTTCAGGCAGGAATCTAAATCTTAGGCTAGAACAAAGAAGTAATTTCAGGAAGAAATCTAAATATTAGGCTAGAACAAAGTAATTTCAGGCAGGTATTTAAATTTTAGGCTAGAACAAGGAAGTGTAGGCTTCAGACATGAAAATGACCTTGGGCTAGGACAGAAAGTTGGCTCAGATATTTTGGTCACCCTGATAAGCCCTTAGAAACAGTGATCATGGTAGTGTTCACATAATTGGGTTTAAAGCCTTGCTGTTTCTTTGACAATTTGTGTTTATTGTCTTGCTTATTCCTTGATTATTTGCATCTATTGTATTGCTAGTTCCTCAACATAGAATTGACCTTAATACTTGCATATAATTAAAATGGTATAAAAGCAAAAAGGAGGGGGAATGGGATACGAGTTTCCTAGGGAGGGGAAATGGGGAAAGAGGATGGCATCTGAAATGTAAATAAATAAAATATCCAATAAATTTAAAAGAATTAAAATTAAAAAAGAATAATTCTTGAGTTATAAACTATTATAAAGAAATTTATGTAGTCAGTGCAATCTCTGATTGCTTTTTTTTTTTTTTTTTTTTTTACAGATCTTCTCTTCAATGCTTCAGGAGGTACTAATATCAGAGAGCATCCCAAAAGTGCAATCTGTATTCCTAAACTTTTCTAGCTTCATCTTTCTTGAATCTTCCCCCAGGAAAAAGAAATGGTTTACCAGGAAAAGACAATGTTTCTATTTAAAAACAAAGCAAATACACCTTCTAAGGCAATCTAAAGCTGTATCTCAGTCCTAAAATAAATGATTCTCAGCAAGGCATGGCCATACATGCCTGTAATCCCAGCTATAAGGAGACAAATACAGGAGAGTTGCTGCTGTATGTACCAGCTACAGTAACAGCCAGAGGTATATGGTGAAACCCTGTTTTGAAATCATATGATTTCTATATTAGTAAATAGCCTAATAGAACAGATTACTCTGATTATAAGACACATTTGTTTTAGATGCTAGTAATTAACTCTTTAAATCAAGAATTATTATAATTCAAAATTATAAAAGAGCTTCTTAGTTGAGAAAAAAGGCAACTCTGCTTTTACCTGTCTTCACCAACATACTTGATGCCATAAAGACTTAATCTAAGAAAAAAAAGGAAAGGTCAACAGTAATAGTTAAAAAATACCTCAGGTGCTACAAAGTTTGCAGTATAGCACGGAGTTAACAGAAGTCCATTTTCTCCTCGAAGCTGCTTTGCAAACCCAAAATCACAGATCTTAATTGAATCTGGATGGGCTGATTCATCCATGTACAAAATATTACTGGGCTTCAGATCACGATGAACAACCTTGAACATAAAAGAAATTGGCATTATATTTGTATAACTACATTTTTATTTTAACAGCTCATATATTTATAGAAAAAAATCTCATTGTTTCTGAACCTATGTCATCAAGAATGAGACAAGTGTTCTGCTTTAATTTCTACCAGTTTTGTTAAGCATTTCCAACTTCAAATCTTGGTTCTGCTTTTAGGTATAATCTACTATAAGGTCTTACCTAGTGCCTCACCCCCACTACAACTATTTACTCAATATAAAAAAGGTAAAAGCTTGAAGGTCCAAGATAATTTAGAAAATCAGACAGACACTGATAAGTAACACACATTGGTTGAAGAAGGAAACGGAGTTACAGGTAGGTTTCTCTATCTGTATCTTTTACTTTAGAATTAAGAGCAGTCTTTATAGCAGGACAGAGGTGACACATGCCTTTAATCTCAGCACTTGGGAGGCGGAGGCGGAGGCAGGGGAATCTCTGAGTTTGAAGCTAGCCTGGTCTATAAGTTAGTTCCATGGCAGCCAAGGCTACATAGAAAAACTCTGTCTTGAAAAACCCAACCCAACCCAACCCAACTCAACCCAACCCAACCCAACCCAACCCTCTAACCCCCCAAAACAGAGCAGTCTGTATTATATACTAAGGGTAGTTGATATTCATTTGAAAATAGTAGTTTTTCTGTCTGAGAGGAGCACAAATACAAAGTATTGAATAGTGTAAAGAAAAGAACCAGAACTGATACATATAACAAAAAATGTTTAGAAGGGGTTTGAGCTTTTAGATGAAAATAAATATGAAGATATCAGAGCTAGTACACCAAACAAGGAAATTTCAATTATAACCCAGCCAAAATTACACTTAAACCTACACTTAAACCACTGGAGAATAGTAACAGAATATAAATATCTTCATGACTTTTTATCACCATAGGACACAATCCCAACCATCTGACTTACATAAACAAGACAAGTTGAACACAACCAAAAGTAAAAAAATAATATAGTTCTGATTCTCAGATGAATCAAGTTAGAATGTATTGGATTTTAAGTGGTTTTAATAAAAAAAAATCTCAAAAAATTAAAAGAAAACATGTTTACAGTGCATAAAACGCTCAAGAAAAAAAATGCAAACTCAGTAGAAAAACAGAAACAATGAAGAAGGCCAGAATTGAGTTGATAAAACTGTTGGCATTCTTCATGTGATGATTCTTCTGCTCCCACTATCGATTCAATTTAATTCTAGCATACAGAAGGATTGTATCCTATAGTGATATTAAGCTATGAAGATACTTATATTCTGTTACTATTCTCCAGTGGTTATAATTTTGTTAAAGTATAATATTTGCTGAGTTTGAACTGAAAATTACTTGTTTGGTGAACTAGTTCTGGTATATTCATAACCTTTTCTTATCAATGCACAACAATGTATGCTCTTTACAGATAAGGACAAAATCTTCCTTAGTAATTGAATCTGTAATACCTTTCCCTGAAAGTGCCTGTCATGTATAAGTGTTCAAAATGTCTGCTATTCAAGTTGTCTAAAAACAAGATTTATGAAGAGACAAATCAATCATACTGTATAAACAAAATTTCTGGTTTATCATGCCTTATGAAAAATTCTGGTTATCTTTTTTGGTGCTTGCAAAGAGATTCAATGGATTAAATTATACGATAATGACTCTATTCTTTTAGTATTATACAATTTATTGACAACTACTGTAATCTTATTCCTAGGTCACTACAGTATTATTACTTTATTTTAAAGGCAAGGCTTATATGCAATTTCTACTGTATCAATTCTGAATTGCAATTTTCATTCTTTATATTTCATAGGTATTATTCAGCTGCAAATGATTCCATCTAAAATAATAAATAAATTATTGCCTAATTTTTAAAGTAGAGATACATATATGAGAATAAGTTGATATTTTTATTTCAAGTAATCTGCCTTATATACGAAATGACAAAAACAAAGAAGTCTTCTTCTCCACAAAATTTAACATACTGATATTTCACATGTTTAGAATAAAAACTTACTCCCATATTTAGGACAGTTGGTGAGTCAATATATAGTCATTTGGTGCTAGAATTAACAATAATAAAATAATTCTAATAATTTTTGATATATTGTGAATATTTTTTTCTTGTTAGATATTCAAAGTCTAGGCTTGTCTGGAACTCACTATGTAACTTAGTGAGTTTAGTTTTAGTTTTTGCCTTGGTTACCATGTACTGAAATTACAGGTACAAGCCACCATGCCTGGCTTGGATTTTTTTTTAATGTTTGACTTTAAAGTTTGATTAGGCTTGATAATTTCAGGGTCAAGGTTAGGTATATAGCTCACACTACTTTCTATAAACTTCACTAGAACACTGAGTTTTATTAGGATTTCTTCTCTAAAAATATATTACAAAACATAATATAGGTCCCATAATTGAAGAAAGAGTGCAACTATTACTTACTCCTTGAGAATGAAGGTATTCAACTGTCTTGGTTATTACATACAGCACATTACTAGCTTCCTGCTCTGAGAAACATTTCTTTTTGAGAATACGATCCAGAAGTTCTCCTCCTTTCATCAAGTCCGTAACAAGATAAACATATTTCCCATCATCAAAGACCTAAAAAGGAATGTGTTTTTAAAGTTTTATTACTTACAATTATTATCCTAATTTCTGTAAGTTACATTTACTTTGCCTTGTTAGTACAACTTCTAGAATCAAAATGCACATATAACTTCTTTCTTGTTAATGTAGTACAGACTGTACTACAGGGTGAATTAAATAAATTATCTGTTATACACTTCTGTAAGTTCACATCAAACATGGAGTTTGATAATATGGAGTTTTTGAGGTTGAAGGTTAGAGTTTTATCAAATCACATAAATAAAAGAGTAAAATTCTGTGCCTTTCAAATATCATGTATATTGTATTTTCATTATACTACAAGTACTTCTTCAATAGTAACCATATATTTGATAGTAAACACAGTATTTATTAGTTCATTGATGAGTATGGTATCATAAACAAATGTTGAATTCAAATAGTGTATTATAAGAAATAGATAAAAGCATTTATACTCAGTATAGGACATATTTTTATATATACATATAAGTACACACACACACAGACACACATATATACACACACACAAACTACTGTTTAAATATAATAAATCAAATTATATCATATTACCTAAAACAGATTGATCAAGATGATGGTTAATATTTTGAATATTTACAAAACTGAGCTTATTTTCTCATATAAAAGTCATCATTCACTGATACACATCAATGTATATATAAAAATTTTATTTTATACAACTATAGGCTAATACTATTTCATTGAAGGACTGATCCATGATTCTACAGCCTATTCTCTATAGTCAAGAAAGTAAATTTTCCAGAATCAATTTCCTTTTTATTTATAGGAGTAAAAAAATGTTTCTAGTTGCAATATTGCTGAGTTAACTATTCAGAATTATATTCAGATTAGTGGGATATTGTTTTATCAAGAATCATTGTTCCTTACTAAAATCCTTAAGAAGAGAACATGTATAGAATTACTGGAGAAGGAAAGCAGCAAATTGAGCTTTAAGGGCACAGCTATAAAGATCTAGTCCATAACTTAATTAACTTAGTTGACAGATTTTGAAATACTTACCTCCTTTAAAGAGATAATGTTGGGATGTTGTCCATAGCGCATCAGAATTTCAATTTCTTCTGATGGATCTCTCTTATTTTTATCAATGACCTAAGAAACAAATGGACAAAATTTTCAAAAACAATCAACTGATTTTATCTAAGTAGAAAGAAATATTTTCCATTTATATCTATCTCTAACATTTTGTTGTTATTGCTTTGAGATGGACTGTACAATTTGGCCCAAGGTGTTTAGAACTCTTTACATAGCCCAGTCTGGCCTCAAATATATGACAAGCTCTGTACTCAAATTACATGCCTGTGCCATGTCAACTTTCAATCACGGTAAACTATTAAGAAATATTTAAGAATTTAAGAATATCATTCTTTAACTGTTTTAACATTTAAAAATTCCCTACAATGGAAATTTAACAGAAAAACTTTAACTGAAACTACACTAAATGATACTATGCAATTTTTACAGTTGCTTAATCTTAAATACTACACTAAAGATTAGACAGAAAACAAAAAAATAACAAAATAATGCGGTTTCATCAAAATAAAGCCTTGCAAAGAAGTTAAAAATGAAAACATTAAATCGCAAACATGTTTCTCATCATCTTCTATCTCCTTGTTTCAATAAACCTGCATATGAACTACTCTATAATACAAATTATATCCGACAGAAAACAAGGCTCAGAAACAATACCTTGACTGCAAATTCCACATTGGAAGCTGAATGTATGCATCGCTTGCAAACAGAGTAAGAACCAATACCAATATCTTCTTTCAATTCATAAGCTTCACTAAATTGAGCAGCATTTCCATTTATCTGTTTATTAAAAATAAACACTAATGAAAATGAAGCAATTTCATACTTTCTCCATTTTTGTCCTAAATAATTACATACCCGAAGCCCTGAGGGCCAGCAGAAAGAATGGAAACAGGCAACTCAGGAGGTAGGATGTTGGGGAAAAACTCCAGAATGCACCAGAGACCTGGGAGGTGACAGACTCTCAGGACTCAAAGGGAGGGACATTAGATGAAATGCCTGACATTAGAAAGAGGGAACTTATAGAGCCCAACTCCAGCAGAAAGACAGGGCATTAAGTGAGTGATGGGGTTATCATCCCACAGTCAAAACTCTAAGCCATAATTGTTCCTATTTGAAAGAACTACAGGGATGAAAACGAAGAGGCACCTGAGGAAAAGAAGGTCCAGTGACAGGCCCAAATTGGGTTCCAGCTCAATGGGAGGTCCCAAGGCCTGACACTATTACTGAGGCTATGGAGTGCTCACAAAAAGGGACCTATCTTGACCACCCTCTGAAAGACCCAACAAGCAGCTGAAAGAATCAGATGCAGATATTTGCATCCAACCAATGGACAGCTGTTGACCCCTGTGGTTGAATTAGGGAAAGGCTGAAAGAAGCTGAGGAAGAGGGCAACCCAATAGGAGGACCAGTAGTCTCAATTATCCTGGACCCCTGAAATCTCTCAAACACTGGGCCACCAAACAGGCAGTATACACCAGCTGATATGAGGCCCCCAACACATATACAGCAGAGGACTGCCTGGTATGGGTTCACTCAGAGATGATGCACCTAACCCTCAGGAGACTGGAAGCCCCAAGGAGTTTAGAGGTCAGGTGGGGTGGGGAGTTAGGGGTGGGGACGACCTCATGGAGACAGGGGGCCGGGTTAGAGGTATAGGATGTGGAACAGTCGGAGGGTAGATAGAGGGGGGAATAAAATCTGGAGTATAAAAAAATAAACAATAATTTAAAAAGAAAAAAGAAAAAAAGAAATAGCAAAAAAGTTAAAATTTTAAAAAATCAAACTTTACCAATATTTAAAAATTGCCTATATAAATTTTGAAACAATTCTCTATACTGTAGGCTTTCTAAAACATCAAAACAATATGATAAACTGACTAATTGATAACTCCCTCCATCAATTTCTTGCCAAAAAAGACATATAATATAAAGATCTGTAACTCAATTATACTGAGAAGTAAATGAACTCATTAACAATTATCTTTTAATAACTACTAAACATTCATTGTTAATGAGTGAGAGAAATACTTATCCTGAAACTGAACATTGTGATGATACAGAACTTACCTGAACGATTGGTAATACGTTTGAACTTGTAACAGGAGTAATTTTATATTCTTCTGCGATAGAAGTCGCAACAAAACTGAATCCTTTAAAGAGTTGATGAGCGTTTGCGCTGGCTGGCAAACCTGGAGAATCTAATATTTAAACAGTTATATTTTACTAGAAGTACAGATGATTACAATTTCAGCAGGGTTTTAATGTATATGAAACCATTAAATATTACAGCCTGGCACACTATAAATATGACTCATACTTCCTCTCCACTCTTTGTAGATCTCTGTGTTATGTCATCAAACCTTTTTATTTCTTAACTGCTAAATTCTCACTATCAAACACAGAGTAAGGATTAAATATTTATTAAAGGAATATATGAAAATGATGTCACTAAATGTCAATTAGATCAAATTCTAAACTGAGCCAGTGTCTGTCTCATGTCTTATCTTGTACCACTATCCAGAAAATTATCAGCTTGTCAAAAAATTTGCAAAGCACAGCACCCTTCCATCTTGTACCTTTCCCCACACTTCTGTATTTCACAATTACAGATAGTAACAACCCTATACATAGAATCTACATTGTCACAAAACCCAAACTAATTTTGTACAGTTTTTAAAATTTCACTGAAGAAGTTTAATATATTTAGTAATTACTAGAAAAGCCTTAATTATAAACAAATATGCATTACCTTTAGGTGTTTTGGCAGTAAATTCAGGATCAAAACAAAAAGTATCATCTGGTTTTCCAGACGCAGGTCTGAAAGGAGGCTGAACTTCTCTTTTATATAGTTTCTAGAGGTAATGGAGTAGTGAAAAATCATTTAACATTTTGAATGTTACTAATACATGTTGGACATTCCTAGCACAACATCTAAAATTCAAATGGTCAGACATCGAAAGTATTTAGAAAGACAACATGATAGTATAAGTGTACAAGCTGAAGCCAAAACAGAAGTACACTAAATATATAGTATAAAATTATTTTCAAACTATATGAATAAGGCATATTAAACACAAAGCATTTCATATTACTTGGGTTCTATCTTCAAATTTATTCACTTCCTACCATGTATATACATGCACTCACACACACACACACACACACACACACACACACACAAACTCCCAAAACCCCCCAAAAAACTTAAACTTTTCAGATATACAACCTATACTTAATAAGCAAAAGTATCACATAAAATTGGCAATCAATAAGCAGATTAGAAATATATACATATGTTTCAGATAATTGTTAACCAAATTCTACATTTCAGGTGTAATATTTGAAGTCTAATGAAGTCAGAGAACATATATGAGTGATGTCACAGTCTGCAATATAAAGGAGTAAAAATGTTTAGTTCTGAATATCAAAATAAATTCTCCCTAGAGCCATGAGCATCCAAAGCATATCACAAAGTAACTATCCATTCTGAAATAACAAAATCAATAGATTTTTAATGAATATTTCATCTAAAATAGTTCACTTCCATATAAGATACAATAAATATGCTGTTTGTACTTAATAATCTAAGTACCTAAACTGTGTATGTTTAAAAAGCACAGATGGGTAATCAAGATTGCAGTTAAACATGATGCTCTGACAATCTGTATCCATAAATTCACCAAGTGGAACAGACATTCACCTATCAAACTAGTTTCTACAGAGTTAAGGAAATCAAACTAGTGACCATAGTGCCTGATTTTAGTGTCACAAAAAAAAGACTCATTGTGGAAAAAGGCAGGAAGGAAAACTGCATGCTGTATCCAACAAATCCATTTCACAACCTGCACAGAATGACAGTCAAGTCCATACCAATTCAATTTAAAGTAAAGAGTGAGTGGCCTTACATCAGATTAAATAGAGTTGAAGTCATTAGCATTAAAAACAAACAAGGTCTTTATATAATGAGAAAGAGGTCAAGTCAGCAAGAGAAAAAGACACATCTAAATGTACATGATACCAAATATTAAACATTTATACAAATACTAGTTGATCAAAAGAGAGACAAAGGCTCAACTGAAATAACAGTCAGGAAGGTTAACACTCTACTCAACCAACAAAGACAGCAAGGTTAACAACATTCCCTATACCAAATGGACCAAACATATGCCTAGCAAAAATTCCACTTAAGTTTTTCAGAAGCCCTCTGAATATTCTCCAAGATAGACAACAAAACAATTCTCAATGAATCTGGAAGCACTAAAAACATATCAAGTACAGTTTCTATTATAGTACAATAAACTGGAAACCAGTAAAAAGAAAAATTTTGGAAAGTATGCAAATACAAGGTAATCAAACATCCTACATTTTAACAACTAATGAATTGAGAAGAGGAAAAAACAGAATTTGGGAAATTTGAAACTAATGGTGAAACAAGTAACAAAAATAATACCTATAATGCCTATGCTTATCAAGATTAAAATCTTTATAGCAGAATTTCTCAAAGTGTTTAATATTATCCCCAATTTTAAGAAAGAACCCATAGTAAATTTTTCCTTAAATTTAATTTGTTCTAATAATATATATAGCAATAAACAATCTAAAGTTTAATAATACCTGGGTTTATCATTATTACCTAGAAGAATCTCTTACAACTCCACCCATTTTTCCCTTTCTCCTCCTCTATCCATCTAGAATGGAAGTCTAGCATTAATCTCATTTAATAGTTATAACTGACAAGCAAAAATCTACTACATCTACTACTTCAAAGTATTGCCATACTATATAATACCTAGAAGCAAAAATGCTAGATTTAATATAAAATAAATGGATTATGCTCTATATCACCTCTGATTCTAAAGAGTTTTGCCCATTTCAAATATCATTTATTTACCAACAAGCTAATATTCAACTTACATTCCAGTCAATGGAAGCAAAAAAAGCATGTCTTTTGACTTCTTCAACTCCTTCTGATCCTATGATATAAAAATAAATTTTAATGGCTTAAATTTTAATTTAAATTTTAATTTCTAGTCTTGCTAGCTGATTCATAAACTATTAGACTGTACATTCATAAACTATATGACTGTACATTTTCCCTAGATTCCTTATAGTGAAATATCTATGATTTCTTGTCTGGTATTTGTATTAACTTTTTCTTTATCTACTATTAATAAAAAACCTGATGCATAAACTGAACTGTATAAAACAAAATGAATATCAAATACTAAAATGCCTCCTAACAAATACAATTTCTATTTAATATAACATTAACTTATTTTTTTTCACAATTCAACTCATACCTCATATTCATACACTAGGTTAAATCTAAAAAGGGCAAATAGACTATAAATTTAACATAAGGCTATAGACCATAAAATCACATCAAGATCTAGAAAAAGATTCCTGAAAATTGGTCAAATAGTGAAGAGTTATGACAATAGAACTTTCAAGTATATTAGGAGAACAAAATAATCACTCTCAAAATTATCTAAAAGGATTATCAATATAGGTAAACTCTGCATGTTTTTCAAATGCGAACCCTATATTGTACATAAACTACATGTACAACAAACCTTTTCATTAACTAGACTATTCCATGATATTGTCATAAAAATATTTTATGTAAAATACTAAAAATTCATAATACAAAGCATAAATAAGCAACAACCATAAATGAATTTAAACTGGAAGATATTAAGACACAGTTATTTAGCTAGTATATGCAGTATATTTTTATAAAGGTTAAAGAAGATTAAAAAAATACCCAATCTATTTGCTGGATTCCTTTTGAATAACATCCTTAAAAGACTTTGTGCTTCAGCACTAAGGAATTGGGGCATTCCAAGTTTTGCTCTGAAAAACAATGGAAATTTTTTTCACTTAAATCTAGACAGTATAAACCAATAAATCTCAAAGTGAATTTAAAAGTTGTAATAAGTCCTTTATATGTTAGAAGAAGAGAAAAAGATAGTAAAAAAAAAACAGTTTAAGTCTTTATTTATTGAAAACCACATTAAGATTTCAATACTAGAAGCAAGAATATTTTCCCTAAATAGAACAATAGTTTTTCTACTTACTTCAGTATCATATTCATGGTCTCATTTCTGTCTTTCCCTTGAAATGGCAAAGTGCCAGTAAGCATTTCAAACTAGAAAAATAAAATAAAAAAACATAATTTATTACAACTTAAAACATATAATTAAATTTGACAAGACTTATAGTACATGATTATTAAATCATGCAGAATTCAGTTAATGGTGGTTCTAAAGACAATCAGAAATTAGGTCACTTAAAGAAGATTATTATGTTTATCTCCATGTAGTTTGACAGAGTTGAACTGCAGCAGATAAAACCAATCAGTTTTACTTTATTTCTGACATGTCTAACTTCTCAAACTAAATGTAATCTGAAAATAAATTGTCTTATAAACAAAGATAATACATTTAAGGCAAGTAACAATAATAGGAAAAGAAAATATACACTAAAGTATCTGGGATTCACACATACCAAGAAAAAAATTAAAAGTAACCATTCTAAATCCCTTCTAACAAGAAGACAAAAATAAAAATAAATTGAAAAACAGAAACCCAAAATTAGAAGTAAGGCTAGGGATGGTGGTGCATTCCTGTAATTTCATTTATTCTAGAATATGAAGCCAAAGAATTACATGTTCAATGTCTGAGCTACATAGTCAGTTTAAGAACTGTTGGACACCTTAGTAGAACCTGACCTCAAAGTCAGGTTTTTTTTTTTAACATTTTTTAATAGTTGTGTCACAACTCAGTGGTAGAACAAGTTGTTAGCATATATAAGACCTTTAAAAATAATGGTACACATATATTCATGTGTACAATAATACCTCTAGAAAATAAAATGGAAACATTTGAACATAGAGTAAACAAAACATCTTAGAATAGAAATTTAACTGAGAATGACAAGATAAAAAAAATAATGTATACCATTATTTTTAAAAGACTAGATCTAAGTGTGAGAATTCTACTGTATGGTAGAACAGTTGTCTAGTTTGTCCTAAGCTAAATGCTTAATTACGAAGGAAGGAAGGAAGGAAGGAAGGAAGGGAGGGAGGGAGGGAGGGAGGGAGGGAGGGAGGGAGGGAGAAAAATGGGATGAAGAAAAGGAGGGTATAGAGGGAGGGAAGGAGAAAGAAAGGAAGGAAAAGTCTTAAAGATCTTACTAGCTCATTGAATCTTTATAGGAGGGCTAGGGAAGTGGTTTAGTGTATAAGGTATTTGCCACATAGTTTGGATAAAATCTGAGTATGACATGAATGTTTAACCACAGTACTACTGGAACAAAAACAAATGGATCTCCAATTATGCCTCTAAAGCTTGCTAGTCAGTCTAGCCAAACTGAGCTCTAGGTGCAATAAGAGGCCCTTTCTCAAAAATAAAGTGAAATTCTACTGCAAGTTGTCAACTTCAGGTCTGTTCTTCCCTCCTCACATACACACATTAACAAACAAGCAAAAATTATACTACTACTAATTATATTTCAAAGTAAGATTGATAAGTGGTTTGGCATCAGTCCTGTGCTCATTTAGGCTGAACTCATAACAATTACCTTATACACTAATCTCTTGTACCATGATAACATAAAATCTGCTGTTCCAACCTCATCCTCACTTAAGCACTATTTTTCTCAGCCAAATCTATAGTAATAGTTGGTATGATAGTAGACACACAAAACAGAGGGATTGCATCTATGAATACTACCTCCTCACAAAGAAACTATGGGAGGGGTTGCCCTTCGAACCACCTCCTCTATTTTCTCTGTCATTTAATCAGCTACTAAGATTAATCATATGTTATCTGAAATGTCTTCAACATTTCCTTTTTTTTGGTAAACTTTCCCTTTTTTGGTAAATCTTATGACAATCTTGAAAGATGTTTTTTCCTGTTTCTAAAGATTTTATCCCTCTAATTTCCATCCATTTATATAATGATGCAAAGGTTAATCTTCCGAAAATATAACCTTTCTTCACCATCCTGATTCAGATCATAATTGTTTAAAAATACCAAAAGAATCACAGGGAAAAGTTTATAGGTTTATAGCTGCACTTCTTCCATTTTCCCCTTGTTCTTGACTTCTCTAATCAAACTGGCTTCCCCAAAACTTGTAAATATCACAATAGTCAGTTTTCTTGACAAACTATGAAATTTTATTGATCCTTCAAAGCTTAAGTTCCAATCTACATTGACGTTTAAATGAATTTTCCTCAAACTCTAAGGTACTTTTAGATAGTTTTCTTAGCTATTTAAATTGTTTCTCCAGCCTTTATATGTTTATGTGTTTGCTAATATGTTTGCTAATATGTTTATAATAATATTATAAACATATGTTTATATGTTTGCTAATTGTGGAAATATAATGTATTGGTAATTGTAATTTAATTAATTAATTAACTAATTGCTATAATGTATTGGTAATTGTAATTTAGTTAAATTAACTACTGCCTTCCCCAAACACCTCCTTTGAAAAGACATTTAGTATATAGCAATGTAATGTAATTTTCCATGATATACGGGGAAAAATAGATAATTAGATTTTAAACAAAACTGCTGTGATTCAATAACCACACCTATATTTAGTATTTAAATAAATGCAACTATAGTAGTTACGGAGATAAAAAAAATTACAAGATACAACAGCTAGAGAAGGTGTAAAATGATTGGACAAATATGATGAAGGTAATAAATTCTGTGATACCTAATAACATAGCATATGTGTTGGTTTAAATTCAGAATCACCTAAAACTTTTCTAAATTTCAGATATGAAAAGCTTATATAAAAGTCTTGCCATTGACCTTTTCAGCAACATTAAAAGGAGAACATTAAAACCTTACCCCTTGTTTAGTTGCTTCCTAATCACCATAGTGCAAACATTACTTATGAATTATTAGGAAAAATCTTTCCTGAGCTGACGCCAAAACTTAAAACTAAAATCCTTAATAGTATTAGCCATGTATTGACATAATTAAAGAAAATAATACAACTTACCATAAGTACACCATATGACCACCAATCAGCACTCTGAGAATGGCCTCGTCTGTTTACTACTTCAGGGGCCATATACTCTACAGTACCACAAAATGAGTAGGCCTTCTTTTCTTGATCCACTGACTCTTTGCTAAGCCCAAAATCTATAAGTGTTAACAAAATAGTAGCTTAAAATCTCAGGAAATAGGAAATACGAAAAACAAAATAATGAGTTCAAACAATTTACATTAGCCTAACTTACTCTTGAGGTAGCTAATTTGCTAAAATAACAGATATCAGTCTATATTGCAAGATGAAGCTCTTTAAGTGCATTTAAAAACTGGTCAGCCAATCCTCTCTCTCACAATACATTTTATCAGGTCTATAACAATTTTGAGGAATGAAAAATTTAACCAATGCTATCATATATATTAAGTATAAACAGATATAGCAATTTATATTTTAAAAAATGACAAAAGCACAATATTTGTATTTGTGTCTGCAACCTTCCAAGAACTAATGGTATCAATATAAAAATCAAGTTCTTCCATCATAATAACGGAAAAATGAAAATTTCCCTCATCTGCATGTGGGAGAGCCTGAGGCCTGTTCCTCATGACTGTTGGGCCATAGACCTCTCTGTGGGAGGGGCTGTGGAGGGCTGAAGCTAAATGAAAAGAACCAGAGCCCGGGAGCAGAGTGAACTCCTGCCATCCAATAAGGGTCCGGGATGGGATTCCAAGCTCCTGCTCGACCAAGCACCCAGCTGCTTCTCACAGCCCACTGCCCCACAAAAGAGTAGTACTTATAGTGTCACTAAACACCTTGCAAGGACCTATCAGCATACATAAGACATATACAAGATATGGATATTGAAAGCTAGAAACACTGTTGAAAGAAATATCATTCTAAATAAATGGAGAGATAAAGTGTGTTTAGGCACTGGATGATTTGATGCTGCTAACTTGATAATTCTTCTTATAGACCCACAGAATCAAAGAAATATTAGCAATATTTCTAGTATAATTTCTTTAGAAGAACTCAACAACCTGATTCTAAAATATATATTAAAGGACATGAAAACAAT
The DNA here is from genome assembly GCF_011762505.2 of Arvicanthis niloticus. Taxonomy (NCBI): domain Eukaryota; kingdom Metazoa; phylum Chordata; class Mammalia; order Rodentia; family Muridae; genus Arvicanthis; species Arvicanthis niloticus. The sequence continues at coordinate 63,393,340 of NC_047679.1, forward strand.
ACTGAAATAATTTTGAAAAACTAACAAAATTTGAATTATGTATATTATCTTAAATATTTATTAGATAGCTATTATAATAAATATAGTCAATTACATAAAAGCTGGATATATATATACATACATATTTCAATGGAATGGTATAAAATTAATATATCAAAATATAGTTCTGCTATGATCTTGTTTCAGAATGCAAATCAAATCCAATTAAGTTTATATATGAGAAAGCAATTTGAGCACAACATGGATTTCACCTTGGCTAATTGTATAAAAGAAGATTAGTAGAAGACAGAAAGTTTAAACATATGCCAACTATATTAGCTCACGATGTTTAGTACAAGCTACTTTTGTCTACTGGTAAAAGAATGTTTCCCACATATCTTTACTATAATTTACAAACTGAAATTTTTCTGACATCTATATCTACAAGTAAACTTTAGATCTTTCTCAAGGTAATTCACCATGTTTACTACAGTTTTTGTGTAGTCAGTTGTTGAAACATGTAAAACAGTGTTTTCCCATTTTCTTTCTACTTTTTCATTACGTGAATCTGAGTAAACATTTTGGTGGTGACTCCATTTTTTCTTTTTCTTTTAAGTCCTATAGCTTTTAAAAAATATGTGATTTTATAGAATGAAATGATTAAGGTAATATTTATCTATCATATAAAAGAAGTGGCTTGATTTCTAAAGAAAATAAAAAGCAATTCCATTGAGGAAGGACAGTCATTTCAACAAACAATGCCAGAACAAATTTGGATATAAGTATAAAAAACACATTATACTCATATTATAACCAAATAGTAACTGAAACTGCAGCACAGAATTAAATGCAAAAGTTAAAACTACAAAAAAAAAGGAATAAAATCTTTCTGATTCAGTGATAAAGAAAGACATTTTGGGTATTACATCAAAAGTATAATCCACAGGGAAAAAAATTAACACACAGTATTACCAAAATATAAAAAAAAAACCTTATGCTTAAATGATAACTGTAGAGATATTTGCAATTGTTAATTTGCTCAGAGAAGTGAAGACAGCCTTCTTTAAGAATGTAGCCCCTTGGAACTAGGCCTCCTCACACAAATATAACAGATATACAGCTAGGTCTTCATGTGGGTCCTGAATAACTGGAATAGGAGCTATCCCCCAAACCCTGTCTATGGAATATGTTCTTGTAGCTGGGCTGCCTTGTCTGGCCTCAGTGGGAGAGGAAGCACCTAGCCTCATAAAGAATTGATGTATCAGGGTGGGAGATACCCAAAGGGACCCCTACCCTCTCAAAGGAGAAATGAAGGGGGGAATGGTGGAAGGATTGTAGGAGGGTGTGACAGGGAATGTGGGCAATTAGCAGAATGTACAGTGATTAAGTAAAAAATTAAATTGAGTAAAAAAGTCTAGCCCTTAGTAAGTCAACCACTCTCCAGTGGAAAATAACATATCCAAGAATTTTATTTGTTCAGCACAAAATAGTCTTGAATGATATATTTTTAGAAAGGGAATAAAATTGATTTTATAGGGATGGGTCCATGGACCCAGGAAAAGTCAGGGGAAGAGAGTGAATATGATAAAAAAAAACATGAAAATTTCAAAGACCTAATAATTTTTAAAGATATATTAATAAAATAAAAAACAAGATGAGAAATATATCTTTAGCATTATTTAATCTATATCATTATCTAAAGATAGGTCTGTATTTAGAACATAAAGAATTAAAGGTTGACAAGGAAACAATCCAGTTTTTACAAGTGTTCAAAAGATCTGAACAAACACTTTTGTAAAGACATAAATATATGAAATTGGCAGTATCATTAGTAACTAACAAAAGAAAAAAACATGTCGAGATACCTGCCTATTAGAATAGCTAAAATGACTATTACACATTCAGTAGGTTTGGAAAATGTACAAGCACTTTGGAAAATAATCTGGAAGATTCTTACTAAATATGTATTCACCATAGAAGTAAGTAATGATGCTCTTGGCAAATTACTGAATGTAATATTTAATTAAGTATTACATTCACTCCAAAACCTCATTAATGCTTAATATAATTTTATTAATCACTATGCAAAATATCAAAAAGTACCCCTTAAATGGAAAAGATAAAAATATCAAGATACCACCATAAATTCCAATTTGAAAATACTAGTAAATAATTAAAATAAAAACAAACTAGTAATACACATAATAGAATGGATGCATTTCAAATGCACTATCCTAAGACAAATGAAGCTAGACTTAAGAGGCTTTATATGGTGCGTGCACATTTAGATTACACTGAGGAAAACCAAACTGTAGGAATAAGAAAGTGGTTGGCAGTTAGCCTAAAGCCTGGATGACTGACCATAGGAGACTTTGGGGATCTGAGTAGTTTTAGTGGTACTATTCAAGAATTATGATATAAATTTCTTATGCTATAGTTTTTCATCCCTCCCTTTATATAAATTACCACTGGATTTTGTCTCATGAATGTATCTGTATGCTAATATAACCAAGATAAATGATGACACCTAACTAACTACTAGAGGTGTGTCATTCATAGCAATTTCATTATCCAGAAAATCCTGTGCTTCACCTGCTAATGCCTCTCTACTTCCCACTCCCTCATTCCATGAAGAACAGGGATCTTTTCTACTTCCCCAGAAGCTCTGGTTCCACCGTGTGCCATGTTGGAAACATGGTGTGTGACCTTTCCCAGGGCTCCTTTCAATTTAGCAACAGATGTTTAAGACTCCTCCATGCATTGTAATCACTTCATATTGAATTTCTTTTTAAAATTTCATCTCCTTTAAATTTTTAATTGTCATAAAATATTTATTGACAGGTTATGGTAGTAAATTTGATAGTATGTAGTAAGCAATGATTAAATTACAGTAAGTAGCATTTTCGTTTCCTCAATTATTTTTCATGTTAGGAATCTTCAAATTCTTTTGTATCTATTCTGAAATGTATTAGTTAAACTGAATGCTATAGGGTATTAAAATTACTTCCTCCCCTCTATAAAACAGAAAATAGTAATAAGTTTATCAGCATAAAAATCAGAATAATGAGCTTTACAGTATGCAAATTACTCCCGATTTCCAAAATGAAAAAAAAAATATAAGCCCAACATTATTCTCTTTGGTTAATTAATTCAGACTCTTTCAAAACTGATTTTCAAACCATGTTGAATGTTTTCAATTAGAATATAACATGCAGAATATATCTCTGTTATATCTTTAAGTACAATTTTTAATCTTAATATACTATATGCATTCTCTTAAGACATTTAAAATATTATATTAAAAATGAAATATAATAAGAGATATTCTTGAAAATTAGGTCAGTAGAATATATAGTCTACAGAAGAGGAAAAAGCCCAGGTATGCCTCTAATTACAGCACTTAGAAGACAAAGGCAGGAACACTACAAGTTCCTGTCTCAAAATCTATCTATGAAAGAGATAGAATAAGATATATTTGAAGTATTTGAATGTATGTACACATTTGCTGATACATTTACTTCAGTTTGTAAGTTAACAGCTTGATCCTTTATTTTTACATTGAAATATTATATCCCTTAATTTAGAGTCACTTACTTTATTTAAACTATACTAGTCCAAACATCTCTGTAAAAAACACCTCTTCAGTTCCTTGATTATAGCTTTCTAAAACTTAAATATAGAATGTACTATGTCCTGAAATCATATGTAGCTTTTTGAGATTATGCCTCTCAGTAAAATGTCCTTGTCATCTACCCAAATTATAGAGAAATTAATGATTCTATCATTTAATTGCTCAGTAGCCCATCTCATGGAAATTACAGTTTGTTTATTTATTAATCTCTTTAAAATATTAAGGTTACTTCCACTCTTGAGCTACTGTAAAGAAATATGCTTAGAAGTCCAAAGATTGAATGGTTTTATAAAATTAGATTATAGAACACTCTGAAAAAAATATGAGGATGGAGAACAACAGGCGTCTGAGAAGTTACTGGAAGGTAAAAGCTTATTGCTTTTTTTCCAGATGTAACATCATGTACTTAGTTAATTATTTTAGTCTAGAATAAAGCTAAAATCTACTATTTTTACATAAATTACTTTTAAATTAGGACAGTGCCTCTACTATAGATTTTTTAAATGTACTCAGAATACATTGAAACTGTGTAACCTTTAAATTAATCTTGGTCCACTAACTACAAAGAAACGTAACACAAATGAAGGCTAAAAAATGATAGTAGATCTAGAAAAATATGGACTAGAATGATAAAAAATAATTACATGTGAGCCTAGTAGAATATAAGAAAACTTACATACCTGTTAACTTGATATGTCCTATTTCGTCAAGCAAGATGCTGTAAATCAAGATTCACATTCAATATTATGAAAACAAATAATAGAAGCATAAATATAAAATTAGGCACTATTTGACACGCTGGAAAAATTTAAATTATTAATTTAAAACTAAAGCATATTATCAAGATTATTTTGTACAAGTAAATTTTATGCAACTGTATCATTCATATGACTGATTTTCATATAATTGATAAAAGCTTAATGATGTCTAAATATATTTCAGTTCAAAAAATGATATACATACACACATATATAGACACACACATACATATATATATCTACCCATATAATGCTTATATGGGTAAAGTGGCAGGATGGCTTAGCAGATAAAGGCATTTGCCATCAAGTTTGACAAACTGAATTTGATATCTGGAAGTCACATAATATAAGGAGAGAACTGACTCCTACAAGTTGTCCATTGACCTCGGTATATGTGCCACAGCATATGCATGTACATAATTACACATAGAAGCACACACAGTAAACAAATATAGATAGCTTGGATACAAATGGAGAATAAAGCTTTACTTCTCTGGCTTCAGGTCTCTATAAACAATTCCCAATCGATGCAGATGATCCAAAGCTAGGGCCAGTTCTGCAAGGTAGAATTTCACATCTTCCTCTGTAAAAAGAACCTAAAATAAAAGAATAATTTATCATTTGATCTTTCTTTTATATTATGTACTTTTTAATTTATTTCATTAAAAAACCAGTAGACAGACAAATCTGGATGAATTATAAGAAAATAGGCATAGTTAAATTTTGTGATTGGTACAACCATTTATGTAGCAGAGAATTTTTCTTTTTTGTTTTGTTTTTATTTACTAATCATTTTATTTGTTTACACTTCAACTGTTATCCCCCATCCTGGTCTCCCCTTCAGAACCCCCCCACTCCATTCCCAGCCCCTTTTCCTCTAAAAGGGTGCTCTCCCACCCACCCAGTCCTGCCTCACCCCTCTAGCATCCTCAGAGAACTTTTCTAGATAAATGATATTAGTGTCTGGAGAAAATTCTTTTTTACAAATATTAGCAACTTAAACATAATTCTTCCGAAACATATGTTGTTTGTGTATCATCTTAGGTTAAATGCACTTCAAAGAATTTGGATTTTTAGTGAGTCTCATAACATCAATATCAATTTTGATACATAGCATTGGCATAGTGACTGTATTCAATCAGGGTTAATTGAAATATTAGGGATATTTTGTTTCAACACTTGTACTTTCATTGTTTCTACTATTCTCTCCTTTACCACCTACTAGCACTTCTCAGAATTTCACCTTTTAAATCCACTAATTCAAAACTTCTACTCTACCACACGTGAAATTAATAACCTTTAAATTTGAATTTTAAGCATACATCTGACCTAAATGGGATCCAACTCTTCTCACCTGTAAGTAAAGTTTATGGATTTAATAGCACTGGATTTCTCAATATTTGTGTGTTGGGGAATAAAGATGTTAAGACAAAGTAAAAAGCATATGGAATTTAAAATCAGAATTAGAGGTTTAGGCATGTCATTTAACACTCAGGACCTGAGTTTTTAAATCTTTAAAATACAACCAATAGCTACTATATTAAACTAAGAACATGATTCTAAGAATCATGTTCATTTAAATGGAGTTAAATGTACAACTATATGGAGATACTAGTACAGGATTACATCAATATTCACTCATAGCTGAGTATTTAATCTATACACACATTTGCAACTACTCAATCATTACACATAAATTTTAGAGTTATCAAGGGTTTTCAGATTGACCAAAATAGCTTTTTCTAGAAATGTTCTGCTTTCAATACTGAAATGTGGCCTATTTGGAAGGTTCAAATTTGAATAATATACCATAGTTAAATTTGCCCATTTAGATTACAGTCACTGGATTTCACAATGCAGATTCATGCTACTAGTAAAACTGAAGAAAACAGAGTTAATATTACTCATTATCTAAATTTCAAGGATATTTCTTTGAATATTCTAATAATCAAAGTATTAAAATATTATCTTTGACTTCTACTTTTTACTCATTTAACTTCTGTGGAAGAACAATCAAATGGCCACTGAGATCCAATATATGACAAAACTCTAAATATCACTTAGGTTACTTACACACTATGTCAAACATACAACCTCATCCTGTTGCTGCCTTTGTAGAAAGCCTCACAAAAATAAGAAACCTACTAAAAAGTAATTATGTACCAGACGTAATTATGTGCCAGGACTATATACTCCTTCCTTTGTTACAGTCTTCCAAAAACTATAACATGCCATTATTAACATCTTACACACGGAGAATGAGATTAAGAGAGACTAAGTAACTTGCCCAAAGTAAAAACTAGTAAGTAAGAAACATAGCATATAAACTAAGGAATACCTGTCCCTAAAATATGACCTTTTCCCCAGAAGCCATTTGTGTTTCACTTATATTTCCCACATATTTTAGGTTCATGGCTAATAATGACTTCACATTTGCTAACTATCCTACTCATAACCTCTCTCAAAATAAAAAGTCACCTAAGATTCCAGTTAAAAGAAAAACATTATTAAAATGTAGCTCAATAAAATATGTGTATGGAATTGTATACATTAAGATACTTGAATCGATACTGCATATATAGAAATCTCCTTTGTTTCTAGTATCGAAAGCATACTCCTATACATTTCAAACTTGTTTATGATCATTATTAAATTAGTGCATATTAATCATATCAGCTCACTATGATTTAACAAATGTTCTCATTCTGAACAATTAGGTTATTTCAAGTATTTACTCCTATAAACATTATAAATAAATAAATATTCTCATATATGCATACATCTTTGTATTTCACCAGGATGTATTTCTAAGTAATAAAACAGTAAATATTGGGTCAAGAAACATAGTCTAGATTCCTGATTTATACAATAAAATTACTTTCCAGTAAGGTTACAATAGCTTGCATGCCCACCAGCAATTTTTGAATATATTAGCCATACTACATCTATTACAGAACCAAATTATCCTTTAATGAAATTTTAATTTGATATAAAAGAATATCAATTTTCATTTAATTTAAATGTATTCATAGACCAAGGAGATTTTTTTATACCTTGTAGCCTTTCCAGTTTTCATGAAGTACCAGCAATTTGTTGTCTATTTTCCATTAACCTACTGTTCTGTGCAATAGGTTTAAGCTCTTAAAGTATTAAGAAATCATGTCTTACAGAGGTCCTGAGTTCAATTCCCAGCTACATAGTGGCTCCCAACCATCTATGCTGGGATTTGAAGCCGTCTTCTGGCATGCAAGTGTACATGCAGATAAGAACACTTATACATAAAATAAACAAATCTTTAAAAATGTCTTTATCACATTAATTACAAGTGCTTTTCTAATATGTGCTGGTTTTGATAAGTAGTTAATTTTATATAGTCAAATTTATTTTATCTGTTTGTTTTTCCCTTATTACTTTAAAGCTTACCAAATGCCCATTCAATAATAAACAACTAAATTATATAGCTACACTTTATTTTAGAATATAGTGATTACTTCTAAGATATAGTTCTATTATATAGGTAAAATTCACTTGGTGTGTGGTCCAGATAGTGTTTATATTACTTTTGAAATATCTAACCAAATTCTCATAAATTGTTTTCATTGAACAATTTCCTTTCCAAAATATATGGTTCATCTTTTATTCATAATCTTATGTGTTTATTTATATATGTATATATATATATATATATATATATATATATATATATTCATAGGCTATACAGTATGTTCTTGATCATGTGTTTAAACTATAAATTTTGCTTACAGAAACTCTCTAATATTTTAAAAAAAGTTATGATGGAACACAGCTATAATACTAACACTAAGGATGCTGAAGTAGTAAAGATTTTATGTTAAAGGCCAGCCTAGCTCTAATAGCTAGACTCTGTCTCAAAAAACAAAAAACCAAATGACGAAGAAGTAAACTTTAAGAAAGTATCTCAAAAAACAAAAAATCAAATGACTAAAAAGTAAACTTTAAGAAAGTATATATCATATGACGTTATTGGCATGTGTCTCCTTATCTAGATAAATTGCGAAATTATACTGTCAATTTGTATGTGTCAAATACTGAGTGTGTCACAAAACACAGATTTCTACTGAGATTTTGTCTGAAATTTTATTAAACTAGTGATAAACTAGTGAATGATTTTTTTTAAATGTTAGCTTTACAATAATAAATTGAAGATATTTTCTTGATATTAGCAAAAACGAATGTTCTGGATCAAAATTGTAAGTGTTTATGTATAAATTTATTTGAGTGTATGTGTTTGTGTGCATTTTCAGAGAGAAAAAATAAGGCAGGTACTTTTATTAAAATATAAGGAACAAACATTATAAAATTTCTTAATACATACTAAAATGAATTTTAAAAGGCACAAATAATTCTTCCGTTTGGATTTCTCAACTTTTTATTCACAAGTGAAGTATAACCAACAATCAACTACTTATAAAAAGCTGCCTATAGAATTAATCACTGAATCAGTTTTTTAATGTCTATTCAATAAATAAACTAATTTATTGTCTTTTGGGAAATGCATTTAAAATGCTTGCTCTTACCTAATATTCCAGACTTAGGAATGAAAACTTACTGACTGCATCTCTGTGCTAGTATGAGTTTAGATAGTCCCACATCGAGAATGGAAGTCTGAAGAGTTTAAAAGAAAATTAGAAATGACTACAGGTAAGAATTTTTCATAAACATTTGTGACAGTTTATAATCTAACATAAGAAATAATGAATGCTGGAGCCTTGATATACCATTGTCCCTCTATAAGTTTCTTTAAAATTTTCCCTTGGATGAGGGTCATAGACCCTATTATATACTAAATTATGTCCTACAGTACAAAATATATGGTCATGCATGCCAAGTTCTGCACTGGAGGTAGACAGATATAAGCCAGAGACCTCAGCCACTTAACCAATGACTAGCATGCCATAAATACATTGTTCCTTTATCACAAGTTCTTGAGCTCTGGGTATCAATGCTTTCCTACATGCAACATTATAACTTCTGGAAGTTGGATGTTGAACTACAGTCATCCAATTAAAACTTTGCTAAGAGACTATCATTTCAAGACAAAATAAAACAGACAAGAACAGAAGCTAATTTTCCTGCCTGAAACATTCAAAACACAGGACAAAATAGATGGAATGATATTTCTCAAGACACTGGACATCTAGTAAAACAAGAGACAGTGAAATACTAAGATATAAGTAACAAATGTGGTATATGTCCTATGACTTTATTAGCTTACTGCCTGGAAAGTTTCCAAGCAGTAGTGCAGGGATATCTAGCTCAATTGAAGCTCAGAGGTTTTCTGAAGTAATGAATTAGAGCCAAGAGTCTTGGAGAAGAAAAGAATTCAGAGTACCGAAGCAAAGGAAACTGCAGAACAACCTTCCAAGATATGTAAACAGTTCCATGTATATAGATGGGGTCCATAGAACATGTGAATGAGGACACTATGCTGAGTCAGAAAAAGGATCAAGAACACAATCCTTGCAACTCACATTGAGCAATGAATAGCTGCTGTTATCTTCAACTAGAGCAGAAAACATCACACACATACAGTTGGAATAACCAGAAGGAAGTTGTTTTAATAGCAGGTCAAAATTAATCCTAATTAAGTGTTCAAGTCCACTCTAACAAATTTTAAAGAAGACATGAAAAGATAAAACTATTTCTATATTTTCAAGCAAGCATCAGTGTATTTCCAGAAGCACAAAAATATTCATCATCTAGTACATTAAATTTCACTAAACTGCCCATATATAAGAAATTCTCAATCATGGATCAATAGAAACTACCTGAGCTCAACAGGAAATATAGTCTTAAAGGATTAAAAGAACCCACTAAGCTCAAGAAGATAAAGGACATGCCTTGTTTGGAAAATAAGATAATAAATCATAATTCCAAGGATGCCATTTAAAGAAATTAGGAAAGGCTTTCATTTGAATAGTGAGGAAAATTAACCCCATACTAAATGTTGTCCTAGTCCTAAGTGAAAAAGCTTAAACGCAAGACCTAGAGTTGGGGGGGTACAGGTAAAGTAGAGAGTGGGTCCCTACCATATAAGAGGCTCAGTGTTTTATTCTTCAGTGCTAAAGATATAAAGAACCCATGTGATCAAAATGACAAAACATTTATCATGAAAGAAAGTTAAATTCACAGTATCTACCTAACATCCAATACAAAGTCATAACTATGCAGTAGGACACACCTTTAACCCCAACATGTTGAAGGCTGAAATGGAAAGCCTTGGCTTCACATCAGTCTGGGATACACAATAATATCTACCAGGTCTAGAAAAAGAAAGGAAGGAAGGAAGGAAGGACAGAAGGAAGGAGGGAGGGAGGGAAGGAGGGAGGGAGGGAGAGAGGGAAGGAGGAAGGCAAGAAGGGAGAGAGGGAGGGAAGAAGGGAAAGAGGGAGAAAAAACCCTTGCAATGCTGTCACTGAACTATAAAATAAATCATGAAAAATATTTAATGAATATGGCAACTGGTATTAAGACCATATGTCCCTGACTCCAAGTTAAAAATTCACATTATAAAACTTATTAGAAATACAAAATAACAAAATAAGAGTCCATTAATGCTACCAAGCTAGCAGCAGAACCAAAAATTAAACTGTAATTATTACTGTAATTGATTAAAATATAAGTGAGATGGTAGGCTTAAAGACCACCATATCAAAATATACAAACATATATTAAATGTAATAAGTCTAATAACTCACTTTAAAAAGCCCACATTTTCTTTTTCTTTTTCTTTTCTTTTCTTTTCTTTTTTCTTTTTTTTTTTTTTTTTTTTGGTTTTTCGAGACAGGGTTTCTCTGTGTAGCTTTGGCTGTCCTGGAACTCACTCTGCAGACCAGGCTGGCCTTGAACACAGAAATCCGCCTGCCTCTGCCTCCCAAGTGCTGGGATTAAAGGCATGTGCCACCACAGTCAGGCTAAAAGCCCACATTTTCAAATTGGAAAAAAAATCAAGAATGTCATAAGTACTTCTTAACTGCTAAAAATAAACCATAATTAAAGAGAAGACACCAAAAGGTTATACTGAGCTAATGCTGATTTTTAAAAAGAATCACCAAACTACCAAAGTAAATCATTTAATAATGGTATCATCTCCTTATCAAGAAAGAATACTACCCATAAATTTTTCTTTAAAACTTTGATAGAAATTGAAGAAATATATAAATATGTAATTAGAATATTTGATGATTCTAAAATATAAAAACAAGTATAGTACATATTACATTCTCAATTTCTAAAGCAACCATTACTAGCCAACCTGATCCAACAGGTTGGTTCATATTTAAAGAACCTTCCACCACCCAACAAGAGATTACACATTTTCCTTATACACAAATGGAACATTTACATATATATACACACACATAGATGTGTATATATATACATATATATGTATGTGTGTGTGTGTGTATATATATATATATATATTGTTCTAAAGAATATACTAAGTCTAAACAAATTTAGGGGGAGTCAGGCTATGAAAAGGTATCCTTTATGACTACAGTAGTATTGTGTTAGAAATTAATACAAATACAAATGTCTGGAAAATAACCATATATGCATAAATTAAATATCATCTTTTTAAATACACAATGAGTCAAATAAAAGAAATGTTAAAGTACATTAAACAAAGTAAAAGGGCTAAAATATCAGGAATAAAATTAAAGCAGTACTTAGTTTGTAATACTAAATAGCTGCAAAAGTTAGTAACTACAAAGTAAGTCGTAATACAAATAAAAGAAATAAAAAAATAGAACTATAACAAAAATCAATGATGCCAAAAGCTTGTATTATAAGAAGAAAATTATAAGGCTGATAAACTTCTAGCAACGCCACGAGGGCCAATGAGAAGACAAACTACCACCACAAGGAGCAAAAGTCATACATAAGAAAGGATTCTACAATGATGAGAGAAGATAATAAGGGAATATAATAAACAGCTGTGGTGGCTTGAATGAGAAATCTCATACCTGTTCGTGTATTTGACACTTACTCCTCAGCTGTTGGCACTGTTTGAAAAGGTTATGAACCATTTTTGACAAGAGATTTCGCGGGAGAAAAAATATGAGGGCAGGCTTTGCACATTTATAGCCTTGCCTCACTTCCACCATGAGACAAAAACTTTCTGCTCCCTACCCCTGCTGCATGCCTCTTTTGTTATGTATTCTCCCTCTGTAACTGTTTGCTAAAATAAACTCTTTGTTCTAGAAGTTCCTCTTGGTAATTACATTTTAATACAGCAAAAGCAACAACAAAATAACTAATACAAAACCTATAGCTACAAATATGATGAAACAAACACATTCCTTAAAAGACACAAGCTCATACATAGTTCACAAGAACAAACAATAGTTTTAAATCTGTTATATAAAATGACTTTTGGTTTAAATACCAAAAAGAACATTTTTGGCCAAAACAACTTACCAGTGGAAGTGATTTCACATATTAATTCTATCAATCATTATTAGCAATTAATAGTGAATCTAAATAAACTCTACTGGAAAGTTGAAGAAAAATCGTATTCAAAGGAAAATTCTTATTCAACTTATGAAGCAGGAATTACTCTTGATACAACAAACAAATAAATATGGAAACATAAAACAAAATAAACACTCTTTTATGAAAATAGTTACAGGTATGGAGAGATGGCTCAGCAGTTAAGAGCACTGACTGGTTTTTCACGAGTCAGGTTGGAATCCCAAAACCCCCATGGCTGTATATAACTATCTGTAATTACAGTTCCAGGGGATGTTATACCCTTCCCAGTCTCCACGGACACTACCTCAACCTGGTACCCAATCGTTCATTCAGGCAAAACACCCACATATAATAAAAACAGAAGAAAAAATTAAAAATAAACACAAAATGTACTAAACATTTAGCACACATCCAATGATATTTTTAAGTAATTATACCTGATGTCTATGTGGCATTCCTTCAGAAATAAAAAAAAAAATTAAGCAGGAAAAAAATCTCAATTAAATGCACATGACAATATGTAACATCTATTAAAACATCCCCCCCCAATATGAGATGATAACTCAACACAAAAAAAGAACACAGAAATATACAGCTTTACATTTTATACTGAAATTAAGCTTCCCTCTATTTTGAAGCAGCAAGAAGATAAGAATGTCTGCTCCCATCAAATTTATTCAACATCAGAATGAAAGTTCAAGCCACTGTTAACCAGTCACAAATAAAAGAAATAAGTACATGATATCTAAAGATGAAAGAAGTAAAGCACCTTGTCAAAAGTAATTAACACAAAAGCTTTTGACATCTACATAAAAAGCAGCCAGAATATGTAAATCTAATAGATTATGAGATACAAACTCAATATAGGAAGGCTATTGTTTTTCCCATTGAAAATGAAATTAAAAGAACTATTCTACTTACATCATTAAAACAGGAAGCACTAAAAGATAACTGATAAAAGATGTACAAGCCCTACATGCTGGAAAAATCACTGCTAAAATTAGGCAATTGCTAATAGAGTGGGAAGAGAAACCATGTTTATAGAAAAATCAATGTATTTTAGATGTCTGTTTTGTGAAAAGTGATTTCCAGGTTGAGTGAAACCCCAACCAATTTCATGTAGGTATTGTTTTAGAACGTGGAAAGTTGACTATAAAATTAATAAAGAAATGTAAATGACCTACAAGAACCTAAACAATTTTCACAAGAAATGTAAAGCTTATGGATTGTAATCACTAACTTCCATATATATCATAATGAATCAGTAGTCAAGACAGAGGGGTACTACCATAAAGATTGACAAATGAATCAGTGAACAGAACAGAGTATCCAAAGATAGGCCTTCACATATATGATAATCTGATTTTTACTGAAATTATAAGGTAATTCAGTGAAGAAAAGATAATTTTTCCCAACCATGATGCTAGAAATGGATACTTCTATCAATTTTAAAAAGACTTCTGCACACAACTATACATTAAAATAACCCCTAGTGAACTAAGACTATAAATATAAACTATGGAAACATCTAGAATACACAGGAAAATCTTCACTTAGAATTAGGTAAACAATTCTTAAATGGAATATTAAAAACCATTAATTTAATGGGAAAATTATAAAACAGACTTATCAAATTCTGCTGTCAAAAGATACAAGACAAAAAAGGCAAAGTATAAACCAGAAGAAAACCTGTATAAACAGCATATATTATTAAAGACTTACATCTAAACTACATGAGGAACTCTGGAACCTCGAGAAGAAAACAGACAATTCAATTTAAAATGGGCAAATGTTTTAACATTTTATCAAAGAAGATAGACAGAAAATAAATGCAGAAAAAGATGCCCAAATCATTAGCCTTTAGTGATGAAATTCAGAAATTAGGTAACATATATATTTACCAGATGTTCAACAAAACTACATATACAAAAAGACAAAAAAAAAAAAAAAAGAAAAAAAAAAAAGAAAAATGATCATACCAGGTATTGGCAAGGATGTGAAGCCAACTGAAATTCTTATATGACACTGTTTGAAGTGTAAAAATTATATAAGCACTTTGGAAAAACAGTTCAGCTATGTCTTCACAGTTACAACTTACACCTACCATGTGACCCAGCTGTTATATTCCTAGATATTTACTCATGAGAAATGAAAACATATGTCAATACAATCATTTGTACATGAATGTTTACAGCAGCTTAATTGGTACTATCCAAAAACTGCAATAACTCAAACATTCATCAACAAGTAAATAAACAGAACATAGTGCATCCATACAATGGGTATTGCTCACCAATTAAAGTGAATGAACTGGTACACCAAACAACATGGATAAATCAAAATAATTATAATGATTTAAACCAGACAAAAAGAAAATATATTATGATTTTGTTTCTATAATCTGTTAGAAAATATAAACCAAATAGTTACAGCAGAAAGAGCAGGGTTGGGATGAGAAGAAACATTACAAACTTTCGGGAATAATATATTTTATTTTAATAATGGTCTCACAGTTATATGAAAATGCAAAATATATCAAATGTATTTATTATTTTTATGTCATTTATGTATGACATTTATTGTATGTCAATTATGCCTCAGTAAGTCCATTTTAAATGAATAAGCTAAACACTATACCAAGAGGCATTTAGGTAGCTTGAGTAGCCAAAGTCTATGCTTGTTCCTATCTACATCACTCAGTTCTTTATAATGATCTTTCATCTCAGAGAAAAGTAACTTTAGAGTCTGAGATGATCTCAAAGACATAATAAAGCATCAACTGATATATCATTAAATACTATATATAGTGATAAAAAGCTTAAGATTTCAAATTTCTACTGGAAAATTATATAACTTTTTAGGTTTGTTTGAATAAAATACACTAACAAATTTATAAGGAAATTCTCACCTCTTTGGATAATCTTGTGAAGACATCTCCTCCTCTGAGGAAATCCAATATTAAGTACAGCTTCCCTTCAGTCTGAAAAGCTAATTAGAAACCACAATGGTGTAGCAGTTAAACTCTGCCATAGTTTTATATAAACATGTTTGCAATTTTATTAGCAAATATCATAAAATAATTATATATTAATATGGCCCATTGTCAGATAATATAGCAAAATAAAACCCACTATTTAATCCAGTTTAAAATAGGTATATATTCCTTTCCAGGACATATTCAATCTTGAATGTGGCTTTACATAAATATTTTGCCACAAAAATTTTCCTGATAATGAAGTATCTTGTTCTAGTGCAGCTGCCTATGTTTTGTCTCCCAATCTTATCTATTACATTCTACAAAGCTCATAAATATGGTGACCTCCTCTACTGAGCCTCCCAACTCATCACATTTCCATACAGCATCTTTAATCTCCAGTCCATCAAAATTACGATGACTTCTGAGATTTAATTGTGCTTCCTGCCTCTTTTGTGGTATTTATTTCACTTTCCTTTGCATATTCATTTACAGTTTCACTTTTTACATTACTACAAATTATGACTTTGTTTCACTTCTGCAGCCCACTTCATTTAATACAGTATTTTGCTACAATAGGGGTTTATTCTAAATCTCATGGCATGTCAGTGATTCAAAGAGGTTCCAAAATACTGCTACTTTTATTCCATTATGAAAGAATTAAAAATTAAGGAGCCAATTATCCCAGTTTACTGTGTTGAGTTGGCATTGTACAGAAATTAACAGCCATATTAGTCTAAAAATGTTGAACTTAATTTTTTTTCCATTTGTACAGGGGTAATGCACTGTATTAAATATGTAAGGTCTTATCTACGTGGGTTTCATTACAAAAACTAATAAAGTATTCTCTAAATAATGAAAAAAATTTAAGGAGACAAAATTTCTTGTAATTTATATAAATTGGATAAATATTTAAAAGACTTTTTGTCCAAAGTTACAGTAAAAATAAATCAGTATATGTTACATTTTAAATGCACAAAATTAAATAGTATGGTAAACTGCATTAATTTTTATTTTGATCTATTTATTCCTCAGTAAAATCATATCTATAAATCTCTTTGATATATTACCAACAGAGACATGATTCAAATTCATAAAATGCCTGACTCCAAACTTCCCTCCTGCATTATTCCTGCTGCTTCTTACTAATCTCACCTCTTAAGTATTACAAAATAGTTCAAACTATATAACCACATAGCTAGCTCTCTTGATTAGAGCCAAAAATACTGTCCTTGTAAATAAACATCTGAATGTTTTATATAAATTATTATAGTAGCCTATGATCACTGGAGGTACTCCTTCATCTCACCTAGAAATACTACATTTTCTACATTTTTATTCTTTATGAATTTCATATATGTATATAATGTGTTTCCTTCTCTCCAATTCCTCTCATAGCCTACCACCAATACTGCCTCCCACTTTTATATGCTCATTTGAAGTTTCAAGTTCACATAGAGTTACTAGTATAAGCATGGGTGTAGGGCCATCTACCAAAGTATGGATACTCTTAAGAGACTACATTGCTGAAGAAAACTGACTCTACCAACAGCTATCAATTGTCAAGGATTCATCAGCCATGAGGTGAGACTTCAAGACCTCCTCCCTAATACTTGATGGGATTTTGGAAGACATTGTCATGTTGCCTTAATTAAGTTAACTAACTTAAGACAATGAGTTTAACTAAAAGCTAGCTATTAATACATGTTTCAGGTATATTTTATATTGTGGAATATATTACAAAATGTTTATAGTAGTATCTGAAAAACTTTACAGTTCTCTAATTCCATAAATAAAAGCATTGCTTACCATAATGCAGTTTGACGATGAATGGATGATTCACTTCTACCAGGATATCCCTCTCCATCTTTGTGCGAACACGGTCTCGAACTAAAATCATAAGGACTGAAATATTATACTTATTCATAATCTTAGTAAAGACCTGTCATTTACTAATCAAAATATAAATATATAAATAATTTCATAAGTAAACAATTTAATTAAGTCTGGATATTCCTAGATAATAATAACCATTTTCAAAAACCAACACCAACAGATTTAGTTTAAATCTAGAGATAAGCTAAAGTGGCAATATTTGGCTAATATGTATTTCTTTAAGTTTTCATGTGAAGTAAAACTGAACTTAATAGTATCCTTTGTGCTTTTTCTCTTTGTCCCTCTCCTCTCTGTGTCTCTGTGTCTCTGTTTCTCTATCTCTTCCTTCCTTCCTCCCTCCCTCCCTCCCTCCCTCCCTCCCTCCCTCCCTCCCTGGGCTTTATGAATTCCATGCTGATCTTAATATGGTATATAGGGGAGGATGATCTTGAACTCTATCTCTCTAGAGCTAGGATTATAAGTACATAATACATCAGGGTCAGTATTAATTTTATAAATCTAAAAGATAGTATATAATTGTAGGAAGTAGTTGGGCTTTCTAAATGTGCAACACCCAGACAAAAAGTAAAAAATAAAGATGTCGAAAGAGTAAAGATTTTTTAAAATGTTTAACTACAGACTAAACTGAATGAAATTATGTTACACTTTCTGATATTAAACTTTTATTCAGATACACATTCAAGAAATTGTTATTACAGCAGGGCATGGTGGCGCACACCTTTAATCCCAGCACTTGGGAGGCAGAGGCAGGTGGATTTCTGAGTTCGAGACCAGCCTGGTCTACAGAGTTCCAGGACAGCCAGGGCCATACAGAGAAACCCTGTCTCAGAAAAACAAAAACAAAAACAAAACAACAAAAAAAACCTGATATTGTTATATAATAATAGAGGACCCCACAAGTATCTATTGATAACTAGAAAACTGTAATAATTAACACTGCTAAAAGCAACGCCCCTTACAACTATTCCCCTTACAAGCAATATGCAGCATATTTCTTAAAACATGTTTTGCTAAATTCTATTCTAATAAACTTTCTAATTCCATACCTTTCAAAGAAGCTTTTCTTAACACCTTCATTGCATAGAGTTGCCCAGCATCAGGACCAGTTTTCTTTCTAACAAGAAAAACCTAGTAAAGGGAATATTTTTAAGTAAATTCTGGAGTTCCAGTCACTTTACAACTTTAAATATATTTTATTTATTCCTGTGAATTTTATACAATGTATTCTGATTATATACACCCCTATTCTCCCCAATTTGTTCCAACCCCATTATATTATATTTCTCCCAATGCCATTTTTTCTTTTAATAAAGAACTTAGCCAATTAGCGCTTCTAGCATGTGCATGAGTTTAGGGCATACTATGAGAAATCCAGCACCCTCCCAACCACATCTCTGTGAAATTTTGACTGACTTGATCCAGAGCATGTCTTATACTGAAAACCACAGTTCCTATGAGTTCATGTATGGATCAATTTTATCATATCCAGAAAATACAGTTTCATAGTAGTCTTCCTCAACCCCTGGCTCTTACACTATGTTTGTTACTATTACAGATGTCAGAAGATAACAAAGGAGTGTACATATCAAAAACCCAAAACGTGGGATGAAATCATTCTTTTTTTTGAGATTATAATATATTTGAATCAAGCACACCCCTCCACAAACTCCCCTCCAAATCCTTCTATATCTCACTAGTATTCCCTCCAAACTTGAAGACATTTTTGCTTTCTGTGCCCTAATTATACATTTTTGCCCTTTCATCCTCTGTTATAAAAACATACAAATGTAGTTATACTACAATTTATAATTAGGCACTTTATATTTGCTCACATTTTCCTTAATTCAGCAAATCAAACTGTGAATATAAGTAGACAAGCTTTTTGGGACATACAAAAATTTGTGATTTAAGAGATTAGTAACAAAATCAAACATAGATTTTAGGCCTTAATAAAGAACAAAAAATGCTATTGCCATGAATATTCATTTGTTTTAGAAGTTCTTGGGCATTTTATTTTATAACAAAGAATAATCAGAGGCGATGTTTACCTGCCAAGTAAAATTAATCATGATAGTAAAAAGTATCTCAATAAAAATATGAACAATAAATCCTAATGTTACCAAGTGAGCTTAAATATCTTTCCATTTTTAATTTTCTCAATTAATCAATTGTGCTTCATATGACTTTTTATTTGAATTGTTCTTTTAATCTTCATTTCATTAGACCTTGTTTCACTAATGTACAGTTTTATATGACTTTGGCATTAGTAGGATTTTGTTCCCATTAAATAGACTAAAACATTTAATGTCATAAAACTACATGATCTAAAACTCCTATTGCTTATACTTCAGTAAGTCTGTACATCCCAAAGTTTCTTGGAATTGGGCCTACACTTATCTGATTCACAGCCTTGGCCAGATTCCTGAATATGTTCACCATATAACAAGTCACACCCACACAATGCCTACACAAATGATGCAATACAGACAAGCAAGTATGTTCACATCCTAAGAAGCAAAACAAATGCTACCTTCTAAATATTTTTTGGTTGATAAACTACATAAACTTCACTATTTTGTATCTTAGTACTATGAATTTAAAAGGGGTTTCAATGATCTATTTGTTAAAAATTCCTATACAAAGTGTTCTATGAATTTACAGACTAAACGTACAACTTTTTAACAGCATAGTGTTATATTTAATATGAAGATGTTCTTGAAAATTAACCATTTACATTATTTTCTTTATGAAGATCAATAATAAAAGTTTATCTTGTCTGTTTAATAGGTTTCTACCTAATAGAGATTGTTAATACTAATGTATTTCTTTATAATTTTTTCCAATGTCATTCCTGGCCTACTTAGACTTTCAGGCCCAATGTGATACAATTGTAAATAACAATGTGTATTCTAGGTTTTGTGTAATCTTTCCTACTCTATTATTTCTGTTTCTGTCTATATTGCCACTAGCTTTTATACTCTTGTTTCAGTTTTTGGGTTTTATCCTCCCTTTGATGTTTGGATTTGAGAATGGGTTGCATTATGTACCCATGCTGGGCACAAACCATTCTGCGGCCCCAAGGCTGGGCTTAATCTCAAAAGAAGCCTTCTTCCTCAGCAGCCAGTATGCTAGGGTTCCAGGCAAACAACAGCATGCCTAACTTGCTTTCTATTTAGATTGTTATTTATCTATGGAATTCTTAAATCTTTTATAAGACAAAGCAAGAAATAAATTCTCAGATGAAGCTATATAATGACTTTTAATAACCTGAAATGTTTCTGTGGATTTATATTTGTCAAATATTTAAGCATTTATTAATTTGATATTAAAAACTTCATCCCTGTTCTAAGTTAATATATACTCAGAAACATTAAAAATAAAATTATATAGAATATATATACTTAATTTACAAGTTACTTTAATAATACTTCGTCTACAAACACCAGCAACTTAATAGAGCCTCTTAATTTTGGTTTCTGTCTCTGTCTGACTTTGTTTTCTGCTGTTGTAATAGATACCATGTCAAAAACAACTTGAGGGTTAAAGGGTTTATTTGGCTTACACGTTACAGTCCATCATGGAGAGAAGCCAGGACATGAGCTCAAGGCAAGAAATAAAGCAGAGACCATGTAGGAATGCTGCTCACTGGCATGCTTCCTCCAGCTTGTTCACCCACCTTCTTTATATAGACTAGACTCACCTACTTGGGTATGGTACCACCCACAGTGTGCTGGGTCTTCCTACACTGACCATTAATTAAGATAATACCTTACAATCATGCCCACAGGCTAAACTGATGGATGCAGTGTTTCAACTGAGGTTCCATTTTCCAGGTGTCTCAAGCTGCAACCAAGATCATCCATCATACTTACCTTAAATCATTCATGGACAAAGCCATCTCAGTTTGTCTTTTCGGTCCTACAAATATTTCTGTGTTTATGATATACCCTATATCATATAGATACCAGACTAATTCAAATCATTAATGTCTAGATTATATATATATATATATATATATATATATATATATATATAAACTACTGACACACTCAGTAAACTTCTTTCCTTACAAATGTTTCCACCACCGTATTCACTACCTGATTACCTTGCTTTTCCTCTTTGTAACTAAATCTCAGCTACTGTGATATTTTCTTTCTTTCCCACAGATAGTGATTATTTCTGTCTTTCTAACAGCTACTTATTATATGAATTCAATAATTTTCATGTTCTAGATTATAGGTATACAAGATTCAGGATCCATATCCATATACTTCCTTTCCAAGAAACAGATTACAAAATACTTAATAAATAATGAGTATATGAATTAATTTTCTCAAAGATTCTTCAAAGCAAGAATCTCACATGATTCCTAAATCACCTATGCTAGTTCTATTTTGCTGTAAGAGATGATGGGTTAATTTATGAGTCCATACATGAATTACAGCATAAATTCTAAATTTTCATGCAGAGCTAAGTTACAGAGACAAAAATGACCAGGAAAAATCACAAAAAGAACATAAAAATATCTTCATAAGAATCAAGTAAATATATTAGACAACCAACAAAGAACATGCCATGTTTTTTACATAGAGTAATATAAGCTCAGGGGTTAGAAAACCTTGACTGCTATAGAAGAGTATAAAGAAATCTGAATAAAAACAGAAATAAAACAAACTAAAATGTCACCTTTTGTGCATCCTTTGAGACCCATAGAAATAATTTGTACATGTGTATACACATTTTTGTTAATTATCAAGAAAAACAAATGTAGAAAAAGTATTTATTACCTTTCCAAAAGATCCCTGACCAAGAACCTTGAGCAAGTCAAACTGTGCAGGATCTGCTTTCTCATAGCCTTCTTTAACATGCTGTATAATAGGTATCTCTTTAACCAAATCTTCCCGCTAATAAAAACAAAAACAAAATCCAAATACTCATGTGCAGGTCCAACATCTTGCAATTAGTTCCATTTCAAAACAACAACAACAAGAAAATCACCATAAGTTATGCAATACTAAATTCCGTAAGTCAAGCACTTCATTTTATGGACTATTGATATTCTCATCTCCTGACATAACAGCTCTGTGTATATATCTATATACTTTCCTTTCTTGTGGGTTTTTGTTTGTTCTTTGAGGCAGAGTCTTGCTATATCTACCCAGATAGATTGAAATTTCCTTTGTGGATCAGATGGGCCTCAAACTGTTCACAATCCTCACTAAAGTATAGCTTAAGAGACAGAGGCAGAGAAAGTAGAGATAAAACCTTGCAAATTGTGACACTGCAAACATAAAAATCTCAAAAGTCCTTTTAAATAGTATTTTACTCCATTCTTACGTATTTTAACATCTAACTAGTCAGATCAATGCAAAGCAAATTTACAAAAATATGATTTATGAACTCAAAATGATCCCTAGCCTTAATTAATCTGAATATAATCTATATAGAAGTCTCCTACCATATGTATGAGAAAGAAAGGAATCCTCCCAGGTAGTATTTCTACCCTATAATAGAAGACTCCTCTCAGGTTTAAAATTACACACAAGTGAGTTGTAATTCTAGTCCCTATGGAAAGCACTAAACTAACTAAAAGAATTTTTATTTTTTAAAATTCACAGGAACTCCATATCACAAAACAGCAAATCTAAAGACATAATATCTGATTTATCCTTTTCACTGTCCAGAAAACAAAATCAATACTTTCAACACTTCAGTTCTATAATGTCTAAAATCAAATGTTATTTATCTATCGGCCCTTTGATTCTCTGGTTAATCAGTCAATGTTGGCTGTGGTTAATGTGGACCAGAGTACGGCCCCAAATAATATCAATGACACAGAAAACTCAGACATTCACTCTCAAGATAAGTATATCAGTAGAGGAATTCTAAGTATTTGCAGTCTCTACATAAAAGAATTAGAAATGATTAATAATTCTGAAAGAATATTAATGGATGTCTTATACATCAAAATAGAACAAATCCCCTTATATAGTCAGTGAATTAAAGCATGCTTTACAACACAAAGTAAATTAACCTATAAAGTAAGTATCTTAGTTTTTTAATAAAATAAAAATATTAAAATTCAATATGAATATTTTAATGGGGCTTGAACTTAAGGTACCATGCATAGGAGCAAGTAAGTCGTCTACTACTGAGCTACAGCCTCAGCCCTTGAACTGCTGTATTTTTAAGTCTACAAAAGTAGAATAAATATATGTTATGTGTATTCAAAAATAATATATTTTATACTGAATTATATTTTTATTATATAATAGAACTAGGAAGACAGTAGATCCATTTTGGTCAATGTAATTGTGTGAATATGTACTAAAATAAACCTTGTAATAAATGTATCAAAATTTCTCTACTTCAGTAGAAATTGTGACATATGTTTGAATATTTTCATATATAATAATTTAATTATTCACTAATTCAACATAGTATTTCCTAGCTAATAATCTGTATTACCACATCTTAGAGACACACAGGCAAAATTCACACTTGAAAGTACCAACTTTTTTAGAATATAATATCTTCCCTTCAAAGAAACAAAAGGAAAAGAAGTATATGAGAAGCTAAATTGAGTCCTTTCAAACTTGATGTGTTGAACTGGGACATTTAAGAAGATAATTATGATAATATAATAATTTATGGTTGTGCCTTACTCCAAAATGACTGATGATAATCTTTTTTAAAAAGCCCATGAAACACACACACACACACGCACACGCACAGGAAGATGTGCGCAATATGAAAGTATCTACAAATCCAAGAGAAAACCCTCAAAAAAATCAATTTTGCCAACACCTAATGTCAGACTTAATAGAAGTCCATAACTGTGAGAAAGTTAATTTCTGATGGTTAGGACACTCAGTTTGTGGTCCTTTGTTAGGGCAGTCCTAGAAAACATATACCTACTCTGAGTTGATGTGTGAAAATAAAGTTGTTATTGAAAAATAAAAACTTAATAACATCCAGAGTTCATATTAAATGGCAAATCTGAGGCACAAGTGAGTCCAGTGTTAGATAGTTTTCCAAATCTCTAAAATATATTCAATATTAAGAAAAATTTTAAAAGTCTCAACCATAAGTTCTATATTCTGGCCAAGAATACTATACCACTAGAAAAAAAAAGCCTTGGTAGGCACAAACAAATTAGTCAAATATTACTTCATTCATTTGACAAGTGATTTGTTTATGGAGAGGAAATCAGCATTTAGCATGAAAAAAGAGATGACCACAATCTAGTAGCAATCTATTACAACTCAAATACAGCAGCTTCATAATACTATAGAACAAAAAGCTAACCAAAGATGGATGTCTAAGGCTGAAATATACTGGGGTTTACGTAATAATGTAGTATCCATCTATTCAAGCATTTGTTTTATTTCAAGGCAGAAAGGCTATTTTGATAAAACAACAACAAACAAGAATAAGAAAAAAGAACAAAAAAGACCCCACAAAAATCAAAAAAGCCTTAAAATTCAAAAAAACCATTTTGCTGAAATACATGTGGAGAACATGTAGAGAATAATATAATGTCACTGAATGTCATGCCAGATATCAACATTGTTTGAACAAAGGCTAACAATAATAATAATGCAAATAACTATGTGACACTAGCTTGAATTAAACACATTAAAATAATGAATACATTGGAAAATAAGCAAAATTTATACTGATGATTAAAACCTAAAGGACGGCAGCCAACTCATTCTTACTTGGGGTGATTTATTCTAATTACAGCAGTCTTTATTTCCTCATCTATAAGGATGGAAATGAAACCTTTATACATTTCAGAGCTCAGTCACATAGGTTTTTTTAAAAAAAGACAAAATTTTTATAAAATTAAGTTACTGAACTTATTTGTATCATCTTTGCAAGAAGTATAAATTCCACCTAACAGTAACTGTTTAAGAGTATTGAGTAGTGATTGTTCATCAATGAAGTTTTTACACTTGTAGAAAAAAGTTTTTGAGGTCTTTAAAGAAGGGTCATTGAATAGAAAGAAAATTGATTACCAGCACTGCAAGAAAACAAAATACTGAAGCACACCAAGGCTTAATGTCCATGAAAATAGAAAGGCAAACAAACTCAGGGGCATAGGCCTGTAATCCCATCTACACACGAGGGTAAACCAAGATCACCACAGGTAAATCAAAACCAGCCTGAGCTAGAGTGAGTTCAAGGCCAACCTGAATAATTTAGTGAGCATGTATCTGTAAAGATAAAAGGTAAAAGTGGGGCTGGGTCTATAGCTCAATAGTAGAATACTACCACCTTCTAAGCAGAAATGAGTTCCTAGATTAAATCTTCAATGTTCCCCAAGAGGAACAGAAATGAAAACAGGGAAGCAAAATCTACCACAAATGAAATACACATTACAGGCTTGAAATACTTTATCTATCTAATGTTTTATGTTCATTTAAATTAAACATATATAACAAAGAGTTTTTGAAAGAATTTGTATAAGAGAATTATTTCAAACATGGTTTTTAAATTGTGGAATTTGGAACTAAAATATGGAGGAATTAATTAGGAGTTTTAAAGAATATTTTAGTTAAACATGACATTTATATTTCTGGTTAATAAAAATAAACTTAGAAACTAAATATGTTACTTGGTAGTAGTGGAATCAACAAGGTATTTAACTGTTTAAAAAAATCTCCTTTAAAATCCTTAAGGCATTGTTAGCAGTAAATAAGAAATATTTTATGAAGCTTTAAAAAGTAAATATAAACCACATAAATCAGACTAGATAGATGGCTTGGTAGTTAAGAGCACTTGTTCTTGCAAAGGATTTGGGTTCAATTCCCGGCACCCACATGGTATGTAACAACCATCTGTAACTCCAGTTCCATAGAAATTGATACCCTCTTCTAACTTCCAAAGACATGCACAGAGTCAACATACATGCATACAGACAAAACACTCATGCACATAAAATAAATGAATCTAAAATATCACATTTAAAATAAACATAAGCAAATGACAAACTACCAAATACATATAGGTATGCTTATTTTGACGGCATGTATGAAGTTAATTCATGTCAGCCATCTGCTAATGAAAAAAAATGCTTATCTATTTTTTATTAGTTTTGATAATGTTAAAAGCAGAGGAATAGGTGGTAAAATGTTATATCAGGTACCGTTTATATACACCAGATTATTTAGAGATTCTGAGAAGCATTTTATTAAATTTTTCTTCTTTTAACTGAATCAAAGACATCTAGTGAATGTGAAAGTCTAAGGTACCAATAGGAGAGACAGAATAACTTAGATCTCTAAATGACTCAAACACAAAACAGTTTTAGGCCACATAGGCAATAACAGTAATTCAATTTTGAGTGTGAGTGCATGCATACCTGCACTTGTGCGTGTGCATATGGAGCTGGGGATGAAACACAATGATTTAGAATAATAGCATATATTTTACCACTGAGTTATAGTCTCAGCCCCTCAGGTTCATATTTAAAGAACAACCTTTAAAAAAAAATCAATACTTCGAACACCAGCATTTACAATCTATTTTAAAATGACAAAAAGTCAACCACAAAAATAGCTATGAACAATCCACTGAAATACACAAGCACAGCTCTTTATTCTACATTGAAACATCATAAATAGTGATAAATTTATATGGCATCCTTATTATCTGTAGTTTTATTGATGCGGACTGAGTGTTTTATCAATCAACTATCAAAAAACAGGATTTTAAGATTGGTACATAAAGTAAATCAAATCTCTATACAATCTGAGAGCAACAGTCTACAAGTCATATTTGTATTTATGTATGTGTATGTCTTATACACTATGTATAGCAAATGTCTTCCTACTTAAAAGTATATTTTCATATTAAAATTATAAAGGCAAATATCAGTTGGGTGGTGGTAGCACATACCTTTGGTCTTAACATTCAGGAAGCAGAGGCCAGTGGATCTCTAAGTTTGAGGCCAGCCTGGTGTGCAGAGTGACTTCCAGGATAATCAGGGCTACATAGTAAAACCCTGTCTTGAAAAACCAATAAAAAGGGGTGGTGGGCAAATATCACTCCCTATAGGTTTATGTCCTCAACTTTATGTTAACTACACATATATATGATGTACATGTGCCCCCAAATATATGAATCTACACACTTTTATGTCCCGTAGCATGGAGCTTGGTGGTTCCTTGCTTGATTATTGCTAAATTATGAGCTGTTCTTCTCCAATGCCTTTTGTAGATACTTACAATCCTTTTAGAAAGTAATGAGATGAATATCACTATGCCCTTTAAGGTTCATATTATCTGTACATCTTTAGATGTTCTTGATAGAAGTTTACATTTTATTATTTTCAAAAGTAAAATGTTACTGATATCAAAATGTTACTAACTTGCAAATGCCAAAGTGACATCATACCCTTCATCTTGTCAACCCCAACTAAAAGGGATGTTTCAAAGTCACTGTCTAGTGAGTTAATAATAAAGAACATTTCAAAGGACAGTCTTAAATTCAATTTAAATATTTCCTGACATTATCTACAACTAAATAAGAAAATGGTCCTCATTATCTATGCACTGCAGTAACCTAACAGGAGACAGATTCTAATATTCACTGGTCTTACCAACCTGCTAAAAGCCACAACCTCCCTAAAGCTTAATAAACAAATCCATATTATGAAAATAACAGAATAATATACTTGAAGTTCCTTCTAAAAGTAAGGCTATGAAAACATCTATAAAGATGGTAACTATGAAATCATAATAATAATGGAAATGCCTACATTAGTCTGACCTTCCATAAAATCTTAAGAATACTTTTCCCCAAATCTAGATCTTATAAATTAAGTCTTTTACATAGACCTTAAATACAATGACCTAATGGTTAAGCAACATTGAAAACTAGTCAGGGACTTCTATAATACCTTATATTCAATCCTTTCTGATAGCGAGAAAATAGATTGTAAATATTTCAAGCTATTTTTATAGTCCAATTTTGTCAAAGATAGATCTCCTTTTTATTCTAAAGTTAAAGATAATCTCTTTAGGTTTAATCCAGAGAACAGTACATTTAAATACCCACATTTCTTATATACTAACAAGTAAAAATAGCATTTGTTAAAACTGCTGATTCCTATGGCCTATGTATTTTAAAATTGCTGATTCCTATGCCTGTGTATTTTCAACAAAGCTCTTTTTTTTGAAAAAACCACATACATGCCAGGCTTAATGATTAAGGCCCACAATCCTAGTATTTGGAGGCTGAAACAGAAGTGTTACATGTCTAAGGTGAGCCTGGACTACAGAATGAGATTCTATCTCATTAAAAAACAAATTACAGACTAGGAATGGAGCTCTGTGGTACAGTATTTACCTAGTCCCTGCATAAAAGGAAAATATTAAAATTTTAAAACTTCAGATATGAGGTGTGGTAGGTAGCACATGCCTATAATCCCAGACATAAGAAGGTGGAGGTTAGAACATCAGGAATTCAAAGATGCCTCAGCTACACTGAGTTGAAGGCCAACTAGGTAGGCCACAAGAAACTATCTCAAAAAATTTACATTGATCACCAACTTACTTAAATACAATTCTATAACTGATAAAAGCTTTTCTCCTGTCCAATTATTCGCCTTCTTCATATGCTACCAATGACGTTTACTAAATTAACATGAGTACTTACCCGGCAAGAAACTGGTTCTCCCTCTTCCATTGGCTCATCAACCATTTTAAGATCATTCACCTGAAAAACGTTGTGCAAAATGTGAGGTTCAATAGTATTAAAACAAGAATAATAACTAAGAAAAAATAGCCCGAGGCATTTCCCTTACCATTCAAACAAGTTACTGAGAAACAAAAGGTCAAGGGAGCCAAAGAAAGCATTTAGAAAAGGAAAATTGTTAATATAGTTCACACATTGTCCTTGAAAACTTAATTTTTAGAGCTTTATGTTTCATTACATATTTATTAAGGTTGTGCCATGACTGATGACCTTATACATATAAATAAATCTCACAGACATTCATTTTGGTATATTCAAAGAAAGTCAGAATAGGAACAATTTCATATGAATGTGCAATGGGAAATCTATGACTCAATTTTAAACTCATAAGATAACATACAGAACAAAGCTTAAACTATAGGAGATTTAAGCAGCTATGGAAAGTTTTTTACATCCAAAGCTTAGTGGAAACTTACATGTATTTGAGCATTAATAATAAATTAATAATATTAAATATAGAGAGGACTTTGATCAAGGGATGAGAAACTATGACCCATGGGCCAAATCAGGTTGGCTGCCTGTTCCTGAAGAAATATTACTAAAATACAGTCTTACTCATTTGTTTCCTTACTATCTATGATGGCTTTCAAATTAAAACAGCAAACTTAAGTAGTTGTGACAGAGACACTATAACAAGGTGCTAATGTTTATTGCTTGGCCTTTTAGGGAGAAATTCTGTCATTCACTTACATGAGTTTGCAAAAATAAATAATAGCAAGTTGGTCTAAGTGAAAAGGAATTTAATCAATGCTCATTAGTAAGACATCACAGAAAAGTAAAAGTATACGAATAGACAGACAGAAGGATGAATTAAAGCCTAACTCTCTCTCCCTGATTATCAACTAAAAATCCTATTTAGAATTTTAAGAATTTAAGAATTACTAGAAGCCATCCCAGAACTCAGTAAACAGTAACAATAAGGAGAGTTACCAAAATTTGAAAAACAACTCAGATGAGCTCTCAAGATTGCTTTTGGTAAGATGGCCAATTTCACTTTGTTAATCCTGCTAATCCATGAGCATGGGAGATCTTTCCATCTTCTGAGATCTTCTTCGATTTCTTTCTTCAGGGACTTGAAGTTCTTGTCACATAGACCTTTCACTTGCTTGGTTAGATTCATCCAAGATATTTTATATTATTTGTGACTATTTTGAAGGGTGTCATTTCCCTAATTTATTTCTCAGCCTGTTTATCCTTTGAGTAGAGAAAGGCTACTAATTTGTTTGAGTTAATTTTATATCCAGTCACTTTGTGGAACGTGTTTATCAGCTGTAGGAGTTCTCTAGTTGAATTTTTGGGGTCGCTTATGTATACTATCATATCATCTGCAAATAGTTATACATTGATTTCTTTGCTAATTTGCATCCTCTTGAGATCCTTTTGTTGTCTTATTGCTCTAGCTAGAATTTCAAGTACTATATTGAATAGATACAAAGATAGTGGGCATCCTTGTCTCGTCCCTGATTTTAGTGGGACTGATTCAAGTCCATTTAACTTAATATGGGCTGTTGGTTTGCTGTATATTGCTTTGATTATATTTAAATATGTGCCTATATCCCTGATCTCTCTAATCCTTTTAACATAAAAGAGTTAGATTTTGTAAAAGGCTTTTTCAGCATCTAATGAGATGATCATGTGATTTTTTTTTCCTTTCAGTTTATTTTTATGGTGAACTATGCCTTGAATCTATGTTTGAACTAATGCAAGTATTGGCAACAACAATCAAGACATGTAAGGGCTACAATATCAAAATATAGTAACTTCTTTGGTAACTAAACTACAATATTAATCATATTCAAAACTCAGATTAACCATAACAGTAAAGAACATTTATTTAAGACTTGTGTTAGTGACCTTATGTGTAAAATACAGCAGCTTTATTAGTAACTGTCATAAATTGGAAACAATCTGTGTGTCCTTCAAATAGTCCTGGATAAGCAATAAAAGATTATACAACATCAACAAGGAAGAACTACTAATACTTCTGACAGCTCAGATGACGCTTAGATACATTTGTCAACCCTAAGATGTCAATTCCTAAATGTTAAAAAGGCAAATTACAGGCCGGGCAGTGGTGGCGCACGCCTTTAATCCCAGCACTTGGGAGGCAGAGGCAGGCGGATTTCTGAGTTCGAGGCCAGCCTGATCTACAGAGTGAGTTCCAGGACAGCAAGGGCTACACAGAGAAAACCTGTCTCAAAAAACCAAAAAAAAAAAAAAAAAAAAGGCAAATTACTGGAGAAAAAATAAAAGATAAACAATATAAAAGTTAATCAGGAAGCTATTCTAAATCAGTTCTTCACCCAGGGTTCCCAATTTCTGTATATGACACCACTGTCTTATACCTTATCTCTATACATTGGGCAATGTGGTACCTAAAAAACAAACTATAGATTTGACATTAACAAAGCAGCTTTCAACAAACAATTCAAATCCAGGAAGACAGCATTCTGATTCTTAAGTTCTTATAATAGAGAAATTCTCACATTTCTCTATACATAAAGAGGTATGTATAGAAAAGGATTATCTATATGAAAAGAAAAAGATGACGTTCCTGTTACCTAGCTACTGGTTACATCCTAGTCATACCATCTTATGACTAATTTATCATGAAGCTGTTAGTCTGGAGGAACTAGAAATAAAATGAACTGGGATGAGTCAAAAAGCATCACTGCATCCTGGAAATTATCCCAGTCACAAACAGAACACCTAATTTTTCCTACTTCATTGACCTTCAAAAAGCAGGTTTTCAATATAAAAATATCCATTCTAAGAAACACCACAGAAATCACTGGTGCTTACTAAAATCCAAGTCATTTTCACTCATGTGAAAAAATATTTTCAAAATTGCATAAGAAAATAAAACTTTATTTTAAAAAGATATCTTTTTTTAAAAATCTGGGAGTGTGGGGACATCCTCTTGAAGACAGGGGAGGAGGAATGGGATGAGGAACTGTTGGAGGGCAGACCAAAAGAGGGATAATGATTGGACTGTAAAAAAAGATTAAAGATAAAGATATTCTCTCAAAACAACAAAAGAATTAAATGGTTAAAAAAACGAGAGTGGGGGTAGGGTGGGGGAGGGTGTGGGGCTTCCCTATTTAAGGGGAATGGGAAGAAGACTTACGTGATAGGGTGCAGGGAGGAGAGGAAGGGCTGATATTAAGTTGTAAAGTGAATAAATAAATTTAGTATAAAAAAACAAGTGAACCAAGCTCTCATTGGTCTAATAAAACTACTTTTAATTTAATTTAATTTTCTCAGAAAATAATTTAAGCCTTTTCTAATTTTTCTAGCCTGGAAACACCAAAAAAAAAAAAAATAAAGATATATACAAATGTAAGAAATATATACAAATATAAGAAAAATGCCAATGAGAATGTAAGAAATAATGGGTGATGTAAATTAATAATTTCATAAACAAAATATACACAAGCCATCAGTTTTCACAACAAATATGTATTATTAACTTATTAGTTAGTAGTCTGTAGGATCCCCTAAAATACACCTATCAAGCAAAACGACTATATGTATATAGAACCCAATATTAAAAATACACTTAAGAATCTAACATAATAATGGAATTTTGTTTTCAAATAACATTTCAAGACTACATATTGGGTACTGACTTCTGGAGGAAGTCAATAATAAAAAGAAATAATTACCATCATCATCATCATCATTGGTCCTATTTCTCTTCCTCCTCTACCTCCCTCTCCTCTTTCTCCACTTAAAACAACTAGGATAAATTAGATCCAAATTTAGAGGTAAGTTCCCAATACCTAGAATAATTGTATATTTATTGAGTCAAACTCTTTACCAAACAGAGAAACTTCCAAGTCATTCAGCACAGCAGACAACTCAGAGACAAGTCCCCATGAGCCTCACCTCTTTGGGTTCATGCTCTCGAATAACCGTCGCAGCAGTCTTCATGGTAAACACAACCTGTGGCTGGATTCAAAAAAAAAAAAAAAAAAAATAATGGCAAAGGTGATGTGATTTCACCTACATGGTTACATTATGAAGAAAAAAACCAACTCTATAGAGTCTCTTTATTATCTTGATTGAAATAAGTAGTCATGTTGAAACCCACATGACAAAGGACTATAACATGTATGTAGCAGCTACTAAGCAACTTCTAGGACTTAAGGGAAGCCTCCAGCCAATACTCGGCAAAATGGCCAGGCTTTCCACCTTACAGCTGAATGGACTAGAACTGTGCTCAAAACCTTTGAGAGGTTAAAAGTAGACCTTCCCCAATGAAGCCTCCAGATAAGAATGCAGAAGAGCTGAAACTTTGATTACAGGTTTGTATGACTAAGCAAAAGACATAGTTGAGTCATGCCCAGATTCTAGCCCATATAAACTGTGAGATAATAAATATCTTTAGTTCATCTGTAAGTTCACATGACAATATTATGTAGCACCAGATATTTATTATAATCAATATTTCTGGTCAAAAGTGTCTAGGATTAAAAGTTCTCATCTAAACAATTTCTTAGGGAAGATTTTTACAATCCTTTAGAAATCTCTTTATAAACCTCTATCTTTGCTCTCACAAAGAAGAAATTGTATGTTACATCTTACTAAGTAACCTAGGAAAAAAGTTAAAGCTAAAATTTCAAACTACTTGCCTCATAGTTAAGGCTAAAAAGCTATGTTACTGCCCTTTAATGATGCTTTCTGAAAAACAAAAGTTTCTAACTTAATAAACACAATATAGAACACAAATTCATATTCCTTTTACAGTCAGAGATGCTTAAGAAAGTGAAGCAGGAGGATTTCTATGGGTTTGAGGACAGCCTATACTATACAGAAAGTTCCAGGCTCGACAGGTCTACAAAGTGAAATATCATCAACATATTGCTACTTCTAGTTATTTGTTGAAATATGAATTATAAAAAATCACAAAAATACAAGTTCAATTTACAACAGACTTCAGACCATATCCTAAAATTTGGTTTTTAAAGACAATTCTCCCACAGCTATAGATGTGAATAACTGGAACCTTTGTATAGTGCTGATAACTATCAATATAAAACAGCATAGCTGCCATAAGATGACTGCTCTTCAACAAAATTAAAGTAGAATCAGCATATTATATATAATTTTACTCCTGGGTATAAAATCAAAAGAACTGAAAGCAGAGTCTGAAAGAAATCTTTGTATACCACATGAACACAGTAGTAGTAACCATGATGGGAAGAAGAGAGAAGCAACCAATGCATATATCAGCACTTATATAATTAACACTGTACTATAAGTGCATAATGGAATACTATTCAGCCTTAAAAAATAATTCTGACAGATACTACAAATGGACGAACTGTAAAGAGATTATTTTAGGTGAAATAAGAGATTCACAAAAAAGACAAGCACTTTATAATTCTACTCATATGAAGTGCCAAAACAGGTCAAATTCATATAAACAGAAGATAAAATAGTGACAAAGGCAGGTAGCTCTCTATTAGCTCAAACCTAACCTGGTCTAAATAAGCAAAAAAAAAAAAAAAAATGAATTCAGTCATATGTAGATGTTTTTAAAAGCTGATCCTACACACAGAAAAAAAAAATAATGCCAATTACCAGAGGCTAGGATTCATAGTGGATGAATTGTTTATTATGGATAGTTCCAATGACTTCTTCAGTAGCTATTTATCTGTTTGTAAGTTTTTAGTACCATTGGGTTAGCCAAGCTCATGCCATAACAGCTAACATGTAGAAGTCTTAGGACAGTCTGCAGGAGCTTCTCTCCTTCCACTGCATGGTTCTCATAGATCAAACTCAGGTCACTGGGCCTAGAGGCAAGCATCGTTATGCACTGCACCATCTTTCTAAACCATTCTAAATCACACTTATATTTTAATCTTTTAGATGAAATTCCACAGTTAAGACTACTGTAGGAAGCTAGATACTCACTTAAATAACTTGTCCATATTCTTTCCAGCTTTTTAATTAGACTATATTCCTATATAGTTTCTATTCCAAATTTGTAGTCATTTGAAATACACAACCCATCAAGCATGGTAATTGCTTTGGGGTGAGTTTTAAAATGGGCTATTGTGTTTCAAATTAATATGAAAAAGTTGTCTGAAAATCTGAAAAAATGAACCTAAGGATACAATATGAAAATATACCACCTCTAAAATATTTCCTTAGATATCTAAAAGCAATGATGAGGTTTTGCTGTGAAATGAATTCACTGATAAACTATACTGAAGGCACAAAAACAAAATTAAAGACCATATATGGTCTTTAGAGTCTTTACCACTTTCATTATCTGTGCTTTGCATGCCTGCTCATCTGTATCAAGTTGCAAAGTTACATGTTCTCCTTTTCCCTCTACACAAACTCATGGTAACTGCTATATTTTCTATCAAGAAACACTTAATTTAAGCAGGTATGGTAGCCCATACTAGTAGGCTTAGCACACTTGAGGCTGAGGTAGGAGTACTATGAATTCAATGCCACCTTGGTCTATATAATGAGTTCCAACTGCCCTGGGGTAGTATGAGACCCTAACTGAAAAAGAGAAAGAGGGAGGTAGAGAGGGAGGGAGGGAGGGGGGTGACAGAGGGAGGGAAGGAGGGAAGGAGGGAGGGAGGGAAGGGGGGAAGGTGGGGGAAGGAGGGAAGGAGGGGGGGGAGGGAGGGAGGGAGGGAGGGAGGGAGGGAAAGAACCATGAATGGCCTGGCACTCACTATGTATCCCAGACTGATCTTAAGGTCACAGAATTCCTCCTGCCTCTGTCACTCAGATATCAGTATGTGTGCCATCACAAATCATATCCAGTTATTTTTTCTTTTAAATTTTGTTTTACATAGCATCTCACTATGTTATTCTGGCCAACCTAGAATTTTCTATGTATTCCATGTTGGTCTTGAATTCATGATGCTCCTGCATCTGTTTCCCAAGAGCTGAGATCATAGGCATGTACTTAGCTCAACCAGTATTTTCAATTTAAACTGATTTTTCTATAGTGTTTCTTAGATGTTTGCAGTTTTTCTAATAAATATTGCCCAACAGAGAAATACTGATTTTAATCCCAGTACGTGGCAAACACCGTCAAAAATATCAAAAGTTATACACACACACACACACACCACCACCACCACCACCTCCACCACCAAAAAAGTGACCAAAATGGATTCTTAAGTTTCAGTGCATTTTGAATGCTAGAGAACCAGATCTTTAATTGGAGAAACTTGCAAGTGTACAATAGATTGTGAAGTTGTTAAGAGACTAATGGGTTAAAAATCAATTTTTGGAAACAACATAATTCAGCCAAATCACTTTTAATATTTAAGTTGTGGCATTGTAAATTTCAAAAAGGATTTAACACCAAAAATGCCAAGCATACTGCTTTCAAACAGTATAGAACCTAAAATTAAAAGATTATTATATTTTTTTATTATTTGTCTATCTACTGCCAAAACACTACAGCAATTCACATTTCAGAGATGCTGTAATTTATAAGGGAAAATGGTTATTGTAATCTTAATAACTTTCCTGATCCACAGAACCTATTAGTCGAAATAAAATGGTGGAAATAAAAAAATCATCTTTTTATTGCATAACCAAGACCATGTCTACCAAGGACTGCTTACAGATATCTCTCAAGGCCTTGGGTTCAATACCTAGGGCTTCTAAAATAAAAAATAGAAAACCCCAAATAAATAAATGCAGCAGAGTGTCATACAACACTCTTTCAGCTGCGTAGAATGATCATGTGAGCCAAGGATAATAAGATCACTCTAGCAACATAGTTACCTCCCCTCCCTTTAAAAAGTCATTGTTCATATTGTTAGCCTGTTTTGAACAACTTCATTTTAACAACTTCATTATAAAGTTAAAAACTCAGCATAAATTTTAAAATGTACTGCAATTCCTACAACAGCTATTTATGTCTTCTGCCATAATTTCAGCATACACTTCTCCAATTAGATATGGTATATATAAAAATCAAACATGACTAAATTCAGAGCTAGCATTAATTCTAGAATAGCTTGCTAACTCAGAAATCTAACCTAGAACTCTTATTGTTTTACTATCCAATGCAAAAAGCCTAATGTACCTACAAAAGCTGTGATAATCAATCTCCATTGTTAACCTGCCTGGCTTAGAATCACATAGGAGATTGTTGAGACATACCTGTAGGTGTATCTGTGAGGGTGTTTCTAGACAGGATTAATTGAGAAGTGGGTGGCACTTCTTAGGGGCCCAGTGAATTTAAAAAAGAAAAGGAGAAAACCAGATCTATGGCATTTACTGTCCTCTTGTACTGGTTTTATTAAGTAAATAATACAAGATCCAAATTCACAAGTAATTCAATTAAATACTTAAAAAGCATTCATTAGTGAAAATAACTTTTTCTATATAGCAGAAATAATTTTAGAATACTGAAAAATCAAGACAGGTATGTTTCTAAACCCTCTCAGGAATAATGAAAATAGTAATAAGGCACAAAGGGAACTGAGAGATGCACACTGAAACTGTTTTCTGTTTTTAAAGCTCTACTTCCTTGACAGATTATTTAAGTAGGAAGAAAACAACTATTACTACTACGTTTAAAAGCAAAAGGATAAAATGTATCACTTAGTCTGTGAGTAATGGCATAAAAACTAAAACATTAACACTTCAGAAAAATATTTTTAAAGCTTTCTCTAGGCCTAAATGTGTTGGTGTTTTTACCATATCCTATTTAGACACTTTCTTGTGATTATAAACAAACAAACACACACACACACACACACACACACATCACTGTTCTTCAGTTATAAAGGCATGAGTCTAGAACACTACTCAATGAAGCCTATCAAAAAAACTACCCTTATGTATCATAAGCAGATACTACTCATTTGATAAATAAATGAAAATCAAATAGCATTTAGCACTAATTAAAACCAATCCAGAAACAATTATCCTTTCAAAAATACTATCACTTACAGCAGTACTAGGTTGCTCCTGGGTTATACTGAGCATATCCATACTATATATATCCAAATATATTTGTGGATCTTCTGGGTTTTGGTTTTAAAATTAATTTAATGACAGAAAAAAACAATTGATCTTCTTTCTATCCAGGCAGGAATTTGTTTACTATGCTTAGCTGACATCAGAGCTAATGACTTGAATGTGTCTGAATGAGGTCAATGTATTCCCAAAGTCAAGGCATACAACACCTTGCTAATTTCCTAAGAGCTACAGCATACACATGTGGAAAATTTACTTGCAAAAAAACATGTACTATATGTGGCATGAGTACCCATTTACATAAAACCTTTTTATATACATGGTATTCTTTGTAAAAATTCTTC
Organism: Arvicanthis niloticus; assembly: GCF_011762505.2. NCBI lineage: Eukaryota > Metazoa > Chordata > Mammalia > Rodentia > Muridae > Arvicanthis > Arvicanthis niloticus. The sequence continues at coordinate 63,432,172 of NC_047679.1, forward strand.
TCACTGTAAATAACCTCTTATAGATATAATATACATATAATTACATTATAATTCCTTGAGAATATAAAATGAGTATAATTGTCCATTGAGTTATTTCTTGAGGTTAAAAAATTTGGTTTATGAGTGATATATTTTTATTTTGTTCAAAAAACTGTATTGTTCTTATCAAGCATATATAAAATATAACTGTTGTATTTCCATCTGAAAATAACTATAAATATGCTAATTTCCATTTTACAAATGAAAAAATGTCAAATTCATTAACATCTAAGAACTCACAGCAAATTAGTTACAAGATAAAACCAAATCTGCCCCCAACTCAGTCTGTAAACATACTATACCAAATTCTGTTCATTTCATGAAAAAAAATAGAGAAAAAATGATAATATTTTTAAAAAGAAGATGAGTTTCTGCAGAAAGCTACTACAAACTATTAGCTTAAGAAAAAATATTACCAAAAATGTTTTTTTTCATTAGTAAACTTTGGTGTCAAATATTAACTGGAGGGAATCATGACTCAATTGTCTATAGAAAAAAATATGAGATAACAGAAAATAGATGTTCTACAAAAACATCGCCAGCCTCTTGTAGAATGGATAAGAAGCATTACTGTAATTAGTTTGAGAATAAAAGGTTTACAAATTCAAGCCATACAGAAAATCAAATATTAAAGAAATACTCTTTGTGAATAAAATACCTTAAAAGAAAAAAGTTATAATCACTTCATAGTTACATAGGACACTTAAAAACTATCATGTACAAAAATCATCTAATAGTTAATTTTTTAATTTGAAAATCTATTAATTTATTAATAGTGTATTCAGTGGAGAACAAGTAGTCTTTTAAACAAGAATACTGGATATCAATATAGGAAAACATTGAACTATAATCCATACTACTCATCATTTATAAAAATCAATCAGAAGTTGATAAAAAATCCAAAAAAACCTGACATATACTTCAGATAACATCAATAAAATAAATAGGGAAATTTTTGTGACCTTGGATTCAGGTAACTTTTTCTTATACAAAAGAAGAAATTCATAAACTAGACTTCATTAAAATTAAAACCTCTACTCTTGATTAAGAGAATATAATAAAAATACAGACCACAGAATGAAAGGCAAAGGTTATATGTTAATTAATATCTGATAAAAGGCCTGTTTCCAGAAATCTTAAAACTCTTAAGAAAACTAAGAGTCAATTTAAAAATAAAAAAAAATTAAAAGACAATTCACTAGAGAAAACATTTACATGACAAGTGTTTCAACAAAATCTCCATCAATGTTTGTAATAAAGCAAATGGAAGCTCAAAAATAATGGGATACCACTATACACCTATCAGAATTAATAAATATTTTAACTTTAACAGACAATATCAAGGACTAAGAAAAACTCAAAGAAGCTTGACTTTCACATGGCAACTTCATTCATAAGGATTTTCCTAAAATAAATGAAATTCTGTTTAAATTAGTATCACTACACAAAATTATGTCAGCAGTCATAATTACTACAAACTAATGTTTTTAACTGAATAATGGATAAGCCAAACTTATTCACATATCAGAACAATGCACAACAGTGAAAAAAGATCTGACACATGTACAAAAACAAATGAAATCAAACTAACACTGTTTAAAGATCTGCTCTACTACATGAGCTGGTCTTTTCTGGAAATCCATTTGTGCCTCCTCTAAACGGTTCTCAAAGACTTAGTTATTCTTGCAGAGTCTTGATTTGCCATACTCTCACAGCGACACACCGAGCTTCTCTAGCATGTCTTCCTTGCCATGGCAGATGGAAGTCCTGACAGTGTCAGTTAAAACAATTGATTCCTCTACTTGTTTAGGAGCTACTACAAATCAAATGGCCACCATTCTCTTCCTTAACTGTGTTTGGGATCAGGAATGAACCCCCAAATCCATATGCTAAAGACTTAGTTACTACGTAATAGTGTTCTTTGAAGCAGGTGGAAGGACGTGACACATAGTAAGGGGAAGTAGGACTCTGACTCTCTCTCTCTCTCTCTCTCTCTCTCTCTCTCTCTCTCTCTCTCTCTCTCCTTCCTTCCTTCCTTCCTTCCTTCCTTCCTTCCTTCCTTCCTTCCTTTCCTTCCTGGCAACAACAAGAAAGTACCCTTGATCTATCCATGGCCCCTCACTGTGATGTTTTACCTAGACAAAGGCCCACAACAATGAGACCAAATGATTATGAACTGAACTCATGGAAACTGTGAAGCAAACTATCCTCCCTTTATTCAAGTTATTTTTTCACGTATTTTATTAAGTGGCAGAAAAATGACTAATAACGACATTCTAATTATATGGCTACACTATATCTAAATAAGCAAGAATACTAAAAAAATTTTTTAGTGTAATAAAAAGCAAATCACTTAAAACTAAACAGCACTATTATATAAACCAGCTCAAACACCTGCTTCAATCCCAATCACATCTTTAAAACAACAGAAAAAAAAACCTCAGAACCAAATCCCAATTTCCAGAAAATTTACTTTTCTAATTTCTATCCTAGGAATTAACCTTTTCTTTTATTGGCTAATAAGAACTAGAGGACTATTTTTCTTTTTACTTTGGCCTAGACTTATTTTCTTTACAAGGTCTCGATATCATAATTATCTAGAAAATGATGCTCAGGTCCTTTCCAATGAAGTTAAAATATCATCATGCCTAAGAGTACAACACTGGCATGGGCAACTTGAAAACAAAAGCCCATGTTTATCTAATAAACAACCAAAATTGAGAACAAAGAAACTGAAGGCCAAGTTTATAATTCGCTTTTATTAAAATAGAGAACAGCCTAAAGTTTATTAAGCTGTGTTGTGTAGCACCTTCTACTTCCACCCTCCCTCTGCATTTTCTATATTTTCTCCTTTCCATTTCAGGAGCTAGTAAGAGTTTATTAATTATATTTCCTGTAAACCATCTCAAATACTCTATGAAATAAACAGTAAGCAGCAAACTAGCTTTCTGTCTCACACACATAGAGGTGGAAGTGGGAGACTGACTTCAAATGTGCAGGTTAAAACATGGCAGAAAAATCAGTTACACAAGACACCTGCATAAAAATTCAGAACAAATCTCTATGATCAGCAAAAGCTAATAATGTAGTTTACCTCTCAGGTCTCTTATCTATGCAACTCTTTAGCCATCTAAAAACAAATTTAAGAATGCACACATAAAATAATTATCAACAAGGACAGTAAATAATCCTTAGAAATGATGTAAGTACACATAGGTCAAATTCTGACAAAGTTCTAAATTTCATGTGCTTACTCAGTCTTACTTAGAATTGCCACTAAATACAGTGAGTGATAAAACCAACCAAGAAAATAATCACAGGAAAAAAATACCTTGACATACTTCTCAAGGTTAGAAATGAGAAAAACTAGGTGTAGGGTAGTTTTAAATAATGTGCTCCAAGAAAGCAGCTGCATCATTCAGGCCCTATTATGGAACATCAAGGTCATAATTACTTCTCTTGATGAAGTAGTCAAGGTAGGGAAATGTAGAGGCCCTGCCCTAGAATGAACTGACCTGAATATTTCCAGACCAGACTAGCTTAAAAGTCAATTTGGAAGAATCAGGAAAGAAGCTACATGATAGAGGGGTAGAATCAACATAAACATGGCAAAATCAAGTGAGAAATTCGGATATTCTTGACTCTATTTCCCTGATTCTAGGAAAGCATTCTGCATGCATGACTATTTACCACATTAAATGAATCTTCATGAAATAATAATAATGTATATCAGGATAATTTTTAAAGCAAGAATAATTTTAGCTAATAAGTGCATCAGTACTAAATACTTTAAACCATAACAAAAATGGCCAACTAAGAATAGTCTGGTATTGTTCAAGACAATACAAGAGAGGAAGGAAGTTTACCTTGCTTTTCTATCATCTACTACTTCAAAGATATATTTCTCTGTAATAGTCTACTGCCTAGCATAGATTTAGATTAGCTAGCACACATTAACTACCTGTTAAACTGAATTTATTCCTCCTATCAGACCCCTAATGCCAGCTCTTCAGTCTACCTTCTTTTTTTCCAACACCTAATCAGTTACTATGTTCTACCTATTCTTTGTAAGATGTCTTTGATCAACTCCCCTTTTCAGTCCTCCTCCACAAAATCTATGACTATAACAGTCTCCTCACTGACGCTCACCACCTTTAGTACTTTCCCTATTCCAATCAATCCCCCTCCAACTATCACTAGTCATTTTTCAAAGCACAAATGTGATGCCACTTAACGTTCTAAGAGAGTTCATATTTACAAAATAAAATTATACCCATAAACTTGCTTTAAAAGAACCAATGCAATCTGGACTCATACAATTTCACACAATAGTCCAACATAAACTTACATCTCAGTGATACACATCTCTCCTTTCCAAAGTGAGTACAGTTTTGCTTACACTGTCTCTATCCATTTGAATTGTTTCTTTCACCACAATGAAAATATTATTGCTCTAGAATACCCTGATCAAATGCAACCTCCTTCATAAGGCCTTATCAGATCTATATCCGTAAACAATGAGTGCCCTTACCACACCCCTTCTTTAATGGTCCTGTGCCATTTACAGCAACAATTTCTCAAATTCCTGTCTTGTTCATTTAACTTAAATCACTGAGGGAAGATTATGATTCAGAAGATAGGATTCAGAAATGCATTTTTGGACATTTCACATTATTGTACTCCATATACACTGTAAGAATTCCAAACACAACAACAGAATATAAATGAAATGCCTAATTAACTACTTGCCAGAATAAAATTTGTGGTTTTTTTAAAATCCCTCTAAGTATCCCTGAATATGACCTCCCATTTATTTCTGTATCATCCTGTGATTAAAAAGATGCAAAATGAGAACTTCAATAACTTTGGAAGAAATGACCAAATTTAAGGAGGTCTTTAAAAAAAATCATTGTAGAAAGCCTGGGGCTATGGCTATCCCTATCTAAACTCCAAGGCTTTACACACACACACATATAACAAGAATTCAATTTTTAATGAAAAAATAAAGGTAGCTGTTATTTATTAGACACATTCTATACAAAGGTCAACTTGCTAAGTATATTAAGCCCAGTGCTGAATTTCTTTTACATAACAACTTTGAAAATATTATTTTTCTCACTTGCAGATGAAGCAGTTCGAATCTAAAGAACTAAGATAACATGTACTATCACATATTTATTGGGGTGCTGGAATACAGATTCATCTGCTTTCAATGCTCATATTCTTTCTTTTATTACTACAGAGTGTCATAAAAATTAATTAAAACTTGACAAGTTTTCTCAATTTATCCTGGTGAAAATTTTAATGGCTACAGCTTTAACCTCAAACTCCTTTCATCAATGAATTAAATTACTCCCCAAACTAAATTCCTTAAACAAACATATCAATAATAATAATATAGAAGTACCAAAATTCTAGTAAAATATTCATTATATGACATACAAATTCAAGATACTATAATCAATTCTTCCAAAAAAGAACTAAATATTTTCCTTCACACACAATAAAGAAAAGTTATTCTTGCAAACTATAATGTTCATGGAACTAATTCATGAAGAATTCATAGTACCCAAACAGGCTGTTCTTTATGACCCTTGCCCAGGAACAACCAATACCATCTCAAGTAACACCTCTTTCCTGATCTTGACAGAATCCAGGCAAGAGCTTAAATTGCAGCTGCCAGAGGGGTGATGCCCTTTGAAGTTGTTATTCCCAGCAGACCTAATTGAGACAGTCCCTGAAAGACTCTCACAACCAGAACTTCTTGTTTACCTTATAGCCCTGTTTCCAGGAATTTTTCCCCAAGAACCAATGGAGCCCATGTTTCCCTTCTGCAGGCCCATTTTCTACTATTCCCCAGAACCAAACTAGTTTTTGATTGAAACCTTGACACATTTCCCATACAAAAATTTTTCAAACAGTAATTAGGCTCATCATCTCTATGGCTTGCCATTGTCCATTGATCTAAAATGGTTGCTGCCTACGGTTTTCTTGAAAATATGTTAAGATTCTCAAACAACCAATTTACACACTGCTTAAAGAGTAATTCTAAAGTTCTTTACTGTACATATAAGCAAGAAAGGCAAAATATACAGAAAAACACTCTAAACTACATGAGTGACTATAATTTAATAATTCATGTTTAGTTTTACCTGTAGTCAACACACAGAAATTATTTGTTTTGACATCAAAATTAACAAATATACACCTACATTTTCTTCACGCATTCCAGAAATTTTTATATTCCATTATACATAATAATATATAATATGCTCAGATATGTAATATAATGAAAACACCTTTGTTCTAAAAACTACCACAATTGAGTTATAAAGTTAAAACTTAAAAGCCAGAATTTCTAAAGTCACTATCAAAGGGTGTGATGAAAATAAATATAAATTCTATAAAGGAAAACTGCTTTTTGTGAACAGAATATCATTATAAGAAACAAAACAAAATTAGTCTGCCAACATGTAGTGCTAAAATTTCAAGCAGAATATTTTTAATAAAGTAACTTGCAGGGTTAAATCTAACCAATCATAATGCTTTTAAACAAAGAACGCAGAAATACTATCTTCATCACATTACCTTCACCTTTTGTTTTACTTCATAGGTTTTAATGGTTTCCACTGGAGCATTTCTCCAAATTGCAGAGGGAAAGAGACCTACTATTAAATCTCTACAGTATCTAAAGCATACTGCAAAATTTTAAAAAAATCATGTGTACTAATTACAATTTAGAAGATACTGCATTCAAAATTAACTAAAACCAAAATATTTGCAAGGTTATATATATATATATATATATATATCTTGTGATTCATTAATAAAACAAAAATCGCACCCCCGGATAGTATGGATAGACATTTTATACATGCAGTTAGAATGTCCACATTTTAATAAGAAATTAACATTTTCATTCATCTCATTTTTAACTAATTCTTAAGAGATGTAAAATATTAAAACATTTTGTAATCACTCAGTTTAATATAGAAATATTTCTTATCTGTATAAAGGATTCCACAATATTTCTCAATTTATTTCCACAAAATCTCTTGTTTCGAGTTATTCTAGCAGGTAATCTAACCCTAGTTTAACTTAAAATAACATAAAGGGAAAATGACAAGTAATCATACAATAATCCAAGGTATATATTTTTTAAGATGGAACAATATTTAAAGACAAAGGCTCACCCTTGAGATTTTGAGGATTCTGAGTCTTCAAAACATTCTGTTGTGAATCACACTGGCATTCAACTATTTTAGGAGGTGTATGGTGGCCTCTACTGGAATACTATGCTTATGATTAAGTGGCTACGAAAGGATCTAACTTTATATCACAATAGGTAGGTTTTTGTGTTCAAATATTGCCCCTTTTTTGTAGCCAAACAATAAAATACCTGTGCACATCTAAGTTCTCGCAGCCCAACTGCAAAGCACAGCCAGTACAATTTCAGAAGAATGAACGGCGGGAAAAGGGAGAACAGAAGTATTTTGGTTCAACTTGGCTAAGCTTTACTAAAACTGGTCTCATATGCTCTGAGCAGCACTCGGCCTCTGGTACCCACCATCTGGTCAGGTATGAAGGCTGGGAAAAGGCGAAGGGTTGAAGTAAAACTGAAGGAGAGTAAGGGGAACTGAGAACAGCCAGCAGCCATTCACCTGCACATGGATTAAAGGCTGTCAGTTCTCTACTTCAGGTAGGAAATTAAAAGAAGAAAGATAGCAGGCTGCAAAGAAATGAGAATGCTGTTACCAAGGAATACTCGTCTCCTGGGGTGAAAGTCCCCAGAGTTAGTCACCTTGGTGTGTTTTTGTTTCCCTGAGTTCATAAAGCACCGGAGTTCAACAGCAAGCTTTGGTCCTCAGCTCCAATTCTCAGAGAGCAGAGGCAGCGTGGTGCAAGAGGAACGCACAGAGTCAGGCACGGCACCCCGCGTGTCCCCTAGTCCCGCTTCGGGTTGGAAGTGAAGAAACTTAGTCAGAACAAACTCCGGCGTGGCTGCACCTCCCGGAGCTCCAGAGGCCAAGAGGCAGCTCTGCAGGCTGGAGCTCCTTGTCCTGACCCCTTTCCCGCCCTCATTCTGCCAGAGCTAGGTCTGGGCCCCCAGGAAGGGGGTGGGGTGGGGGCTAGCAGGCACCCCGCTCTCCCGCCCACCCGGACACCGGGCTGCAGACTTGCAAGCCGGTCCCGCCCACTACACTAACCTCGCTACTGCTCGTGCTGCCGAACACCTCCATTTCTTCGTCCCAGGAATCCTCCGCAGGCACGAATGGGAGCATCGCCGCTTCAGGAGCACTCAAAAAGAAGCTGCTTGCCCCCAGCGCCAGCATGCATCCCGTCGGATGAGCCGGCTCGTGGTCTTCTTCGTAGGACCAGGACTCCCGTTGGGTGACTGCTGACCTCGCCAGCGGCGGGTACCTCAAAAGAGAGACCACAGGGGTCCCCGCCCGCTGCTGGGGTGCAGAAAGAGAAGACAAACTCAGTGCTGCCTCCCCTAGAGCAGCCGCACGGCTCTCGCTGCCCGCCCCGCCAGGCTCCGCGGGGCCGCCCCCCTGCCGCCCGCGCCGCTCCCCCCCCTCCCCGGCCCCCTCCCCGCTCTCTGCGCCGCCAATATGGCGGCTGCCGCCGCGTTACCTGTGCGGCGCCTGGAACCCCCCGCGGCAGCGGCGCGGCGTCGTCACCCGCACGTCAATGGAGGTTCCCCAGCCCCAAGTGGAGGGGGGGGTGGGAGCCGGGGGTGGAGGGCGGGGTGGTTTGCGGGGAGCGCGTGCTGGGGGCGGGAAGACGGGGAGGGGGCGTGCTGCGCGGGGGAGGCGGGCGAACAGTAGTAAAGCCCACAGCTAGCGCCTGCTAAACCTGCCCACTCCAGCGAGCATGCGCGATGCTCCCTACACATGCTCAGCAGGCCCTCCCAAGACTACCGAACTGCCTGGCTGGCGGGAGGATTCCCAAATAGGATGCGGGAACTCAGGGACTCTGAAGAGTGCTTCAGGAGTCCTGACTCTGCCCAAGGGCCAGCTTCTTGGGCCCAAGAAAACACGCCTGTCTTACATTCTGCGCCACGCCCATTTCAATACCTAGTAACAAATACTATCAGGGCGGGGATTTTAAGACTCAAGTTAGCTACCTAGAAGCCAGAGGCAGCAGATAATCTATTTAAAAGGACTCAGTAGAACTATACTCTCCACCTTCCCACCCCTACCAGATTTGTCTCAATTAACACACTCTTGAGGGTTGCCCTCACAGTACTGATGAACTCACAATGGTTTGATCTCATGCATGTCCCCAAACAAGTGCACCCAACACACACCACTAAGCAGACTCTAGCCATAGCAGCAAAGTCAGGGTGTCTAATGCTAAATGCCTTCCCCGAAAAAAAAATCTGCAGTGACAATAATGCTATTCTTCACTTTGTGCTTTACTCCTTTGCTGTTCTTTGGCTCTCATAATGTAACAGATAAATTAAGTTCCATCTTACACACTGGGAGGATGATCAAAACCCTCAGCAAAACATTTTAGTACTTAAAGTAAAAAAATAAAGTTATTCCACCTTTTGACACTTAGAGGCTTGAAAGAAATCACTACAGTGGCAAAATTAGCTCAGTACCTTGGAGAGGTTTCTAACATACTGCATATAACACTCCACTTCCTCTTCCCTTCTACATCTAGAGCTCTTGTGCTGTGCTACTAAAGAACACTGAACTGTGCCTTCAATTTATGTCACCATCTGGTGTGGAGTGCTAAGAAACCAAAGAGGCCACAGAGGTTGGCAGTGAATTCAAATAAGAATTACCAATAATGCCTTCTGACTCTGCTTAAAATCCAAAGAATAATAACCTTAAGGAATGTGGTTCCACAACAGTGATACCTTTGAATGAAAACATGAGGCTTTGAATCTTGAAAGTCTCTCTCTCTCTCTCTCTCTCTCTCTCTCTCTCTCTCTCTCTCTCTCTCTGTGTGTGTGTGTGTGTGTGTGTGTATGTGTGTGATAAGTAAATAGATTTATGTTTGGCAAAGCTGAGTGTTAATTCCATTCCATTGAGCTCTGAGTCAAGTCTCATGTTTCTATTGCTTACCATCTCAGTTCAGAACTTTTTCCTCTTTTCCGAATCACCTATTTTTTCTCCTATTGGATTGTTACCATCAGCAAAAACAAAGTTTCTAACTTCTATTTACTATCATTTGATGCATTTTATACCTCTCTATTAATTTAAATATTTTTCATTTGGCATTCAAAATAAAACCTTGTACATATTCCTCCTACACCATTGATTGCATCTTGGCTGGTTTGCTATATTGTTCTTTGTCTTTATAATCTCCAACCACTGATACTCCCATACTCAACCACTGACTTTTGTCTTTCCTAGTTTTCTAGTTAGTTCTTTCCTTCTATCCAGATCTGTATGTGCATAAATATCTAATAGTTCATTCAAATTCAGATTACTCAAAATAATTTAATTTCAATCCAACAAATCTGTACCTTTGAGTTTTCCACAAGATAATTAATGGCCTCCACTACTCAACAAGTTTGCTGCTCATACGTCACTTTTCTACGTTCAATTTTCACCACCAAATAAATAAATAAATTTTAACTTCGCTCTGTGTTTCATCATTTAACATTCTCTTTAGCACATAGTCAAATATATATGTATATATATATACATATATGTATATATATATATATAACACATATATATACATATATATATATATACACAAATGTATATATATTTCTCAATCCTTTACTTTTACTAGACTGGGGGTGATAATTATTTAGCCTATTTTCAATATTGTTCATTTTGCTCTCAGCCCTTGGAATTACTTCAGATTAACACATAATATTTGATTTAATTGACCATGTACCTCCTTAACTGATCTTTTGGGATATAAGTTTAAGTTATCTCTTGTATGTCAATCCAGTGATCAAAGTTCCTGAAAGATTCTCCCTCATCTCCATAAAAACGTCCAAATCTCTTAGCTCTGAATGTAAATGTTTTGCTATCTGCCTTCATCTTAAACTTCACCATTCATGGTGACATATTCTAGTAAAATCCATACACATGTTATTGCCTCTTTCCCTTCTCAGACATCCTTATGTGGTTTGGTATTTTCTCTTTTTAATTTTATTTTCTTCTTTCCTCAATTCTACTAGCCCAAATGACCTTGAAGTGTTGGTGAAAATAGAATGGCATTGGATTTGAGCTGCTCAGTCTTCTGCAAAGTGTATGGAAGGGAGGCTTTTAATTTCTCTTCAGTCTTCAGAAAAAAATTTTTTTTCTGAAATTGTCTATTCATCCATATGTTTGTTCTTGGGTTTTTTTAATTGGATATTTTATTTATTTACCTTTCAATATTATCTCCTCTCCCATTCCCCCTACAAAATCCCTTACCCTATCTCCCCTCCTCCAATTAATATGAGGGTGTACTCCCACCATCCTCCCATTTCCACCTCCCTGCTCTCATTCTCCAACACTAGGGAATCCAAACTTTCAGGCACCAAGGCCCTCCACTTCCACTGATGCCTGACAAGGACACCCTCAAGTGCCTATACAGGTGGAGCCATGAGTCCCTCCCTTTGTGTTCTCAGGCTGTAGATCTTAGAATGGCTACTCCAGCTTGTTTCTTAGGACCATTTGCTTGAAAAATTGTTTTCCAGCCTTTTACTCTAAGGTAGTGTCTGTCTTTGTCACTGAGATGGGTTTCCTGTATGCAGCAAAATGCTGGGTCCTGTTTACATATCCAGTCTGTTAGCCCATGTCTTTTTATTCCATTGATGTTAAAAGATATTAAGGAGAAGAGAATGTTGCTTCCTGTTATTTTTGTTATTAGCAATGGCATTGTTTGTGTGGCTATCTTCTTTTGAATTTGTTGGAACAGGATTACTTTCTTTCTCTTTCTAGGGTGTAATTTCCCTCCTTGTATTGGAGCTTTCCTGCTATTATCCTTTGTAGTGCTGGGTTTGTGGAAAGATATTGTGTAAATATGGGTTTTGTCATGGAATATCTTGGTTTCTCCATCTATGGTAATTGAGAGTTTTGCTGGGTATACTAGCCTGGGCTGGCATTTGTGTTCTCTTAGGGTCTGTATGACATCTTTCCAGCATCTTCTAGCTTTTATAGTATCAGGTAAGAAGTCTGGTATAATTCTGATAGGTCTGCCTTTATATGTTACTTGGCCTTTTTCCCTTACTGCATTTAATATTCTTTCTTTGTTTTGTGCAATTGGTGTTTTGATTATTATGTGACCAGAGGTATTTCTTTTCTGGTCTAGTCTATTTGGCGTTCTATAGGCTTCTTGTATGTTTATGAGCATCTTGTTCTTTAGGTTAGGGAAGTTTTCTTCTATAATTTTGTTGAAGATATTTATTGGCCCTTTAATTTGGGAATCTTCACTCTCTTCTATACCTATTATCCTTAGGTTTGATCTCCTCATTGTGTCCTGGATTTCCTGGATGTTTTGTGTTAAGAACTTTTTGCATTTTGCGTTTTCTTTGACAGTTGTGTCAATATTTTCTATGGTATCTTCTGCACCTGAGATTCTCTCTTCTGTCTCTTGTATTCTGTTGGTGATGTTTGTGTCTATGACTCCTGATTTCTTTCCTAGGTTTTCTCTCTCCAGGGTAGTCTCCCTTTGTGATTTCTTTATTGTTTCTACTTTCATTTTTAAGTCCTGGATAGTTTTGTTCAGTTCCTTCACCTGTTTGGTTGTGTTCTCTTGTAATTCTTTAAGGGATTTTTGTGTTTCCTCTTTAAGGGATTCTACCTGTTTACCTGTGTTCTCCTCAAATTCTTTGAGACTGTTATTTTGTCCTTCTTAAAGTCCTCTATCATCATCATCATCATTAGAAGTGATTTTAAATCTGAATCTTGCTTTCCTAGTGATATGGGCAATTCAGAACTTTCTTGTGTGAGAGTGCTAGGTTCTAATGATGCCAAGTACCCTGGGTTGCTGATGCTTATGTTCTTGCACTTGCCTTTTGCCATCTGGATCTCCTTCATGCTACCTGCCCTGTCTCTGACTGGAGCCTGTCTTTCCTATTATCTTGGTTGTGTAAGAACTGTGTGGGTTTGGTGTTGCTGCTGAAGTTAGAGCTGAAGCCCAAAATCTGCTCAGTGCTTGGGCCCAGACAGGAAGGAACCAGTACTCCAGCCAGGAGTGAATTCCTGGGTCCTAGTGGGTCCCAGATACACCCAGTCTGGGGCAGGTGTTGCTGTCTCCTTACCTAAGGTACTTCCCAGGTTAGAGCTCCTTGGAGGCCTGCTTCCTCTGGGTTCTATGAGATTGGGTGCAGAGTTGCTGCCCAGGATCTGCTCAGTACTCTGGCCCAGACCGAAAGTGTTCTCAGGTTTTAAATTACATAGAATAGCATTTGAATTTTTTAAACAATTGAAAATATTTTAGTGATTTGGGGATTATAACCCACTATATCTTGTTCTAAATAAATTGTTCTTCTAAAAAGTTGACATTACAGTCTCTACCACCATTGTAATGTATTTTCTGAGTATTTCTAGAATTAGAGAAAGGGTGCACTTAAACCTCCATACTGACTCTTCTATTCTGTGACAAATGACTCACATTGGATGACCTGGTCAGAGGTGAAAGTTGGTAATTTAAGTGAAAAAAAAGTTGACCCCACTTCTTGGCCCCACTTCTGGGATGGGGTGTGAAATATGAAGCGACAGTCTTTGGTCACCAGATCACAGACCACCCACAGTTCACTGTGGTTGTGATTTCTAAACTTTGACATATACAAGGTAATATTTGGTAAATGATTACAGAAAGAGCCACATCATCTTGCAGTATTCTCTGACTGCCTCTACAAATATTATCATCTAACTAATTAGAAAAGATTGCATATATATATATATATATCATTAAGAAGCTACTAAAATATTCAATATACAAATATTGAAGTATATATTTAAATAAAATATTCAAATATATACAGATGCTACTAAAATATTCAAATATTTTAGTTTTGAAATTTCCTGATATAAACAAGAAGTTTGTATTTAGAAAAATAGAAATTTTAAGTGATTAAATGTGAATAAGTTATTTTTAAAGCAAAGTTTAGCATTTTCAGAAAACTTTTACTCTAAATATGCTAATATTGGGCGACTACAAATGAAATTGCACAAAGAAAAGAACTCACTAGTAAAGTGCAAGCTTACTATATTGTCTGTATTATAAAATGGATGATATTAAACAATAAGTAACTTCAAAGATAATTTAATAAATTTTATCTTTAGACAGTTACTAAGGTATATATTATGTTGGATTGGAATTTTTTACATTATTGGAGACAGAGTGGAGGAGTAGAATGATAACCCTCATTTCTATTCTACTGAGATTTTTAAGAAAAATACTAATGTGATTTATCTAAAAATTCAGTCTTTCTTCATTCTAATTGTGGTATCTGTTACGAAATAATTCTTTTATTATATATATATATTATATATAATATATTTGCATATATATATATGCAAAATATAAAAACCAAATCTTGTTTTCTCTTTGTTTCTAAATCTCTTTAAGACAGAACAAAATACATGTTTATATTTGTTATTTTCTGGGTGGAAATATTAAAGGTTTTTCCAAGACTACTGGCAATAGGTTGGTCAAAATTTTAAAATGACTGATCTACTGAACAGGAAATGAATTTCTAGGATGATGTAAAATAAAGATGATAGTGAGCCATATTTCAAAAAAGATACATTTTTATAAGTCAAAGCAATAACATCAGATATAAAGCTAATCTGGAGGCAATATCCTTTACAGCATTGTTCACTGGGGTTGAGTGAGGAAACTCGACTGGTCATTTAGTCCACACTCACAGTTTCAATTTAAGTCCCTTCTAAATCCTGACCTTTATTGAGGAAAATCCTAAGCATGAACAACTCCTTAATTAAGACTATGGGAGTACCTATGTAACCTTGTACGAACTTCAAACATACCTCTTAAATCTATAATAACATAATGAAACTTATAAACGTGTACTTCTATCAACTTACCTCATTTCTGATTGTCTTTTACATATAATTTACAAAAAATTATCACCTAAATTAAAATATATGCTTAGAATTCTCACCACTAGCCTGATTGTGCATTCCCTTAATCCTAATACTTGGGTGGCAGAGGAAGCCAGATCTCTGTAGATTTGAGGCCAACCTGTTCTACACAGAGAGTTTCAAGCCAGTCAGGACTACAAAATAAGACCCTATCTTAAAAACAAGAAATCTAATCACTGAGGCTCAATGTTGAATCACTTACCTAAAGTCTCTCACTCAGCAAAGGCAGGACTGTGAGATATAAGCCAAACTAGACTATACAATCTGTTTCTCCTCTCCTCCCCTCTTCTCCCCTCCGTTTTCCTTCCCTCTTCTTCCCTTCCCACCTCACCTTTCTCCTCCCTTCCCCGAATCTCCTCTCCTCACCTCTTCTCTTCCTCATCTCCTCTCCTCTCCCTTCCCCTCCTCTCCTCTCCCCTTCCCTCCTCTCCTCACCTCTCCCCTCCCCTCCCCTCCTCTCCTCTCCCCTCCTATTTCCTCCTCTCCTCCCCTCTCCTCTCCCCTCCTCTCCCCTCCCCTCCTTTCCCCTTCCCTCCTCTCTTTTCCCTCCTCTTCCCTCTTCTCTTCTCCTTCCACTATTCTCCTCACCTCTCCTCCCCCTCCCATCCCCTATTCTCCTCTCCTTTCATCTCCTCCCCTCCCCTCCCCTCCTCTCCCCTGTCTCCTCTCTTTTCTTCTCCTTCATATCTTCTCCTTACCTCTCCTCTCTTCTCTCCTCTGCCACCTTTCTTCTTCTCTTCTCTCCTGTCCCCTCACCTCTGTTCTGCCCTGTCATTTCCTCTCCTTTCTTTTCTTCTCCCTTCCCCTATCTCTGTCTCTGTATCGCTCTATTTCTCTCTCTCTTTCTTTCTGACACACCTTGCACACATGCATGCATGCATGTACACACACATCTGAATTTTAATTGAAAAGAATTCTAACCACTACTCACTAAGTTTATAAATAAAACTTAAACTGAACCATATAATTTAAGAGGTATTAAGATGTTACTGTAAGTGATTGGTAAATATGTGTCAGGATCATTTGCAAAGCTTATCAAAACACAGATTGTTGAGTATTCCCCAGTGTTCCTGGTACATAAAATCCAGGTTGAGGTTTGAGATTTTACAATTCTACCAAAAGATACTGTGATTGTGATGAAGCAAAGAGAATGGACTCCAGGAACTTTGTTCTATGTCACAATTAGTCAAAGTAAAAAAGATACCCTATAAAATGCTTTGGTTCCAAAAGCATAGATAATTCAGCCAAATCACAGCAAAAACTAATAGGAATTTATAAAATTGCTAGAAATTTAAACTACAAAAGAAATTTCAAACAAAATCTTTTATAAAAGCAAACACTACTTATGCATTTTAAGATTTCATTGTATAAAGTATTGGTACTCTATATTACTATATGTGGCTGAACATAACTTTAAAAAGTGTCTTTATAGTTATCAGTTCAACTGAGAATTTAGGCAAAATTGAAGACAAACACAAATGCAAGCATGCGTGCACACACGCACGCACACACACTTGTATGTATGTATGTATTCATACTAGAAACAGGTTGGGCAGGTGATACATGGTTATTTGTGGCCAATGTGTCAGAAGACAGCAGGTTGAAATTTTGCCCAGTATTAGGGTTTCAGGGAGATGCAGTTTAGCACCCTGGATAGATCCTTGAAAGCCTCTCAGATTTGAGTCCAAGACTCATCTAAGTATCATACCACCAGCACCCATTTTATTTTCCTTATTAAAATGTTTGATATTAATGAAGGCCATGCATGTATGTCATGCCAAGTACATAGGAAATCAAAACTAAAAGCTATTTTCATTCTCAAGTATTTAACAGAGGTTTTCAACTTTCCTGATGCTGTAACCCTTTAATACAGTTCCTCAGGTTGTGCTAAATCCAACCATAACATTGTTTTCGCTGCTACTTTGTGACTGTAATTTTGCTACTGAGAGGTGTCTCAGTTACAATACCATTGGAAATGTGTTTTCTGATAGTCACAACTCACAGGTTGGAACCTCTGATCTAGAATATCAAATAAATGATAAATATATGTTAGCATAACTCGAGCAACACAGAGATATCTATAATCCCAAAGAGTCCTATGAGAGTATTTAGACAAAACAAGACCTTTCAAAACAGGTATTGAATCTAGCAGAGTGACATATACATATTACTCCATCACTTGGAAAGCCAAAAAAAAGAAGAACAATTGCACGTTCAAGACAAGCCAGGGCTATAGTGAGACCTTGTCTTAAAAGCATGGGGGTTGGAGTACAGTTGAGCATAACAATGCACACTTGTAATCTTGACATGTAGTAAACTGAAACAAGAGGATACCAAGGTTGAAGTTGGCCTATGCTATATAGTAAGACTTTCAGATAGATAGATAAATAGATAGATAGATAGATAGATAGATAGATAGATAGATAATAAAAGAAGAAAATTAAAATATAAGTCTTTATAAAACCAAACATATTTGTCTCTTGGTATCTATGGTGGTTTCAGTGCAGGACCTTCCATAAGTTAATACTGAAGTTTCTTATTTAAATTGTATGAGCTTTGCACAAAATGTGTATATATGCTCTATGTACTTTCAACAATGTCTAAAATATTTATAATACCTCATGAAATGTAAATGCTACATAAATACATATGCTGTGTTTCTTAGTGAGTGCAAATGGAAAAGTTCAGTTTATTCAGTACAATAACAATCCTGTCAAGGTTTTGTACTGAATTTGTAGACAGAATCCATGAATGCAGAGGTACATGGATATGTAGAAATTCAATGTTCATTTGGCAATGTGTTTGGGGAGGTTGCACATCTACTTCACATCCTTTCAGAAACTATGTACACATTCTACAACTAAGCTACATCTCTACTACCTATATGGCTTTTTAAAAAATTGACTTAAATTCCAATTTTGAGATGTTTTCAAAGTCAATTTTTATAACAAATAGTTTTTAAATAGTCCTTTAAAATGCCCTCTATTTTAAAAGAACTTCAGTCCTACTTCTCAGATGTACACACTTTTGACTAGTCTATTGTGTTTCAATGAAAATTAAATAAAGATGAAACCTTACTCTTCAATAAAACTCCCAAAGTAGTATTTCTTGGCTCATAAATTTTAATCCATTTGGTGTAAATAATTTTCTGTTTATATAAAATTTCCAGAAACTGGTATGTTAGCACACAACTTTAATCTGAGCACATGGAGACAAAGGCAGGTATCTAAGTTCAAGGCTAGCCTGGTCTACAGAGCAAGCTCCAGGACAGCCAGGGCACAAATCAGGCACACAGTCCAATATATTAAAATGGGGAATTTAGAAATAAACCCATGCAGCTACAGCTAACTGATTTTTTGAGAGATCCCCAAAAGCATTCACGGAGGGGAGGAGCTTTTCAAAAAGTGGTTCTGGAAACTGGATATATACATCTATCTCCTTGCACAAAAATAAATTCAAATTGGATTAAAAAGCCCTTAATATAAACCCAGAGACTTGTTAATATTTCAAACTATAAACATAGAAACTTTCTGAATGGGACAACAGATTCTTGGAAAATACTAACAAGAATTGGCAAATAGAATTACATAGAATTAAAAGTTTGGTTTTATACACTGTTAAGAAAAAGACAAGACAGACCTAAGAGGAAAAAGTAAATTGAAATTATATGTAACCTTTATGTTTAAACAACTTGGCAATCCCTCTACCAAAGATTATACACTAATGAGAGGAAAACAAATGAGGAAATATTAAACATTATTAGAAATTAGTCATTAAAATCACAGTAAGATACAACTACATACTTACTAGAGTAACTAAAAACCAAACCACAAACTCAGGCAATAAAATGTTCTGAATAGTATGAGCCTACACAGAGCATTGTTACATTGTTCCTAAAAGAGCTAATTGCACAGCTAATTCAGAAATGTGTCTGCCTGTTTCCTAAAGTGTTCAATGTACGGATGTCTGACTTAGCATCCCACTCCTACACATTTACTAAGAGCAATTAAAATGTATGTTCCCACAGTAACCACTATGTGGATGTTTACAGGATTTTAGTTGTTTTGTTTTGCTTTGTTCTCTGGTACCAGAAATTGAACTCAGGGTCCCAGGCATGCTACATCAGTACTTTATCATTAAGATGCATCTATACCGCATTGAATTTTTAAAAATTGACTCACTAAATTGCCCATGATAGCTTTGAATATGCTGTGTGGTCCAGACTGGCCTTGAATTTAGAATCCTTGTGCCTTAGCCTCCAGATTAACTTGGGTTACAGATTTGAACTATGACCTTTGGCTGCATGTGAAAGTTTTTTTTAGCAGTTTTACCAATAATTCTTCAAACTGGAAATCCCCAAACAGCCCAAGTTGAAAATACATAAACAATGTGTGGAACAAATTCAACAATCAAAAGGATGGAACTAAATGGTAACAAAAAAAAATGGCAAATTACAAATTCATTTTTTCAGGTGAAAAAAAAGTCACATGAAAAGCTTCTCTGTATAATTTATGTACAAGATCTTGGAACATAGCAAATTCAGAAAAGGAAACATTCTAAGTGGTGGCTAGAGGCTAAAAGAAATGAATCTTACTCAAAGGCCTGAAGTTTGGTGGAATGATGAAAGTACTCTCTGGTTCTATTTACATTACTCAATGTGATTTAGTATATCAAAAGTATTTCTCAATAAGTCTGTCTTATAAGAATGTGCATTGCATAAACAAAAGGAACACCCAGATACACAAAGTATGACTAATAATTTAATAAAAAAAACAATGTAGTAGTACAAACCTGCTATTCTAGTAATTTGGAGGCTGAGACAGGATTGTGAATTCAAGGTTAGTATAGATCACATTGTAGGCTCTGTCTCTGAAACCAAGACTATACAGTAGACTTTGTCTCAAAAAATGATGAAAGGTAATGTTAAGAGTATTGATGGTAGAGTAGGGAGAAAAACAGGGGAACTTGAAAAAAGATATTCTGAGTTACAAGATTTTAATGGGTAGAGATGTTTACAACCATATTAGCCCTTGCAACCTTAGCTATGGGTGGAGATGTTTATGTGCTAATTGTATAAGCATACTTACACTCCTGTCTAGCAATAGCCTGTTCTGTCACCTGATTTTCCCCTCCCACTAACATATTGAGTCACTATACTTCCAGAGTTTCTGTGCAGCACAAGTAACATGCTCCCTGCAATTATACAGAGCACCTGAAAATTGAAGGCTAGAATGATTGCCCTGAAATGATATTTCCTAGAGATATACACTCCACCTGATAGATTTTAAGATACAATTTAAAAAATACTAAAATTTACATATTTTAACTTATATATTTTATTAGAATGTGGCTACATATTCCTTCAATTGCTTTATTAAGTGGTAGAGAAATTACCTATATCTCTTAAACATATTTCATTGGCTTTTCTTTAATATACAAGAGAAAAGGAAATAATTCTTTGAGTTCTCTTAGACTTCATTTGTTTTAATATGAAAAAAGGTGGTTAAAATGTGTATATATAGGAAAACAATCGTTTAAAATGCAGTATCACTATATGATATTTATGTAAATACAAATAGAACTAATTCTGAAAATATGTTCTCTAAAAGTACAAAATAATGCTGCTTCTTTTGCACTGATTTTTATAATTTCTTAAGACCATTTGGGTCTGTTATGGACTTTTTGAAGTAATTCCCCCAAAGAAGTAATACTTTAAATATTTTCAAACAGAAATGATAGCCATAAGACTAGTCTGTTCAGTAACTAGCACACCTCCCAATCAGGTGGCTGTGTGCCATTGCTAATTATCCAATTGCTTAATCTTAATTACACCTGTTTTTTTGGAAAGCAAATGTGTAGTAGAAGAGGTAGTCATTTATTAACATAGTCACACACTTGCATATACATATGTAATTTACTTAGGCTGCATATGCCCCAAAACAATTTAAGAAGCCACATTGTTTATCTTCACTGGAGCAAAGAAATGGAAATTAAATAAATGACTCAATTTAATAGAAGTTAAATTATCCACAGATATCATCCATCCCCTCTACATGGAATATATCAAATTGTAATAACCAGCTGAATGCCTCCATAGTACCCCAACTCCCTCAACTTCTCTTCCTTCTTTCCAAGCCCCTGTCGCTTCTGCCTCTCACTCCATCTTCATTTCTTGTTGTAATATTTTTTGACATACTTACTACCTGTTGGCCCTCAAAAGTTCCCGATTTCTGTTCCCTGCATTCTCTTCCTACTGCCTCTCTGTATCCTTACCAGGCCTCGTCTTTGCCTCCTGTCACCCTTTATTACCTTGTCCACTTTCCTGGTTCCCAGTTTTTCCTCTAATTTAAGATCCACTTACTAATAATTACCACCTGGCACTACACCCTGTATACATTTCAACCTCCTTTTCAGGATGTCTTTTTTTAATTTCTGCAGTTGAACTTATTCCAAAGTGGACATTCTAGTTTACTGGATGTATGAAACTCAAGCAACTCAAATTTTATGGCCTTTGGCTCATCAGGCCTTTGACTGAGTTCCTATTCTGATTTTGAAAACTAGTAAATATATTCTTTGCTATCCTCCTTACAACATATTAATATTAAATGAGGGTGCTAGAAAATTTTACCATATGATAAACTCTGTTTATAAAATTGACAGGAAGCATATATATCTTTGTTGGCCAAGATCATGGTTTTAGTACAAGGAATGGGATTGGGATTTTAAATATAAGATATTGATTTCAACAAGCCAATTTTTCATCCAATATCTCATCACATATCATAATTTTCCTATTCTTCTTATGTGCTACAATAAGGATTTATATCATGTGGATATGATAGTACCACAAAATCTAAATATTCTCGTATACTTATTAATGAGTGAGTAGTAGCTAAGCTACAGAAAAAAGAAAAATGATCAATATTTATAAAAATAGATAAACTTTGAGTATACATTGATGCAAGTCCCTGAAAGCATGCAGGCCAGCATATTATCTCTAGTAAATCACTTAGTGTGGCAATACTAAGCTCCAATAGCCAAAAAAGTTAATGCAACACATTTATCCAGTAAAAATATTAAGTCTATCAACAAATAAGTAGGGACAGCCAGAGTATTAGGCCACATAAGCTCACCCCTGACTACCATCTATTATAAACAACAGACAGACTCATCCATTTGCTCACACACAGTTTTCTTCATAGAATAATGATTATTTCTCATTCTTTTCCAGCCAAATTCAAGCCATTGTTACTTTATAAACCATACAGGAATGACTAGATATGTGAGTGTTTGCATTCCTGTCAATATCTCAAATAATGATACTTATCAGTCCTAATTGTCTTCCTCTAATATGGCTATTTACTCAGACTTGAATTACTGTCATACATTTATTTAGTGTGCAGTATGGAAAGGGAACAGTGCACTATTGATCTCAATTTGATTAGAACCAACACTCGAACATTTACTAGAGGCATGGGACTCTGTTTAGATTACATGATTTCCATCTAGCATAGAAGCTAATATGCCCCCAATTTTAAAAGCAGATTACTTTTGCTTTTCTGCCTGAACTTCTAAAAATAATCTGCATTTTATTTCCATGTATATTAGGTAAAATAGAATTAGGTCTATTACATATGGTACATCTTCTTTACTTGAATAAGTATCTGCTTTAGAAATATCCAGTCATCATGAAAAATAATCCTGTCTTGTTTTCTGAGATAAAAATCAAAGTGCCAGAAAATATTTAATCAATCTGACTTTATACCCATTATAGAAATAAGCTGTGTATCATCACCAATACAGGCTCTGGCAAGGTTTCTTTTTCAATATTGGCAAGAAGAATTATTTCTGGATAAAATATTTATGATTATTTCTTGCTTTAGTCTGCCCAAGAACTAAACAAAATGAGCAAGTTTGGTTTACATAAAGAATATAAAACTCATCCTACATTTCTGTTATATTCCTCCAATGAACCTAAGTTATCAATATAGTCCCCAAATACAATGTTGCAAAGAGGTTGGCATGGTCCAAAATGACAACTGACAACTCCCAGCACAGTAACTCTCTCTCTCTCTCTCTCCTGCTCTTCCAGAATCTTTAGAGTGCTATTTTTCTCCTTATGTGATATTTTTGAGGAGGGGAGGGAAGGAGAGGATTGTTTCCAAACGCTTAAAGAGTGTGTTAAAGAAAATAATTAGATACCTTCTTGCCAGGAATATTTGACTACAAATATAAGTCAGCATGATTTGTCTATATGGGGAAATTATTCGTAACAACATTTGATCTAGAAACATCTGATCTTCCTATAGAAAACATCAACAAGAGAAGATATGTTTGTCAAATCTTATTCTATATCCATTTACTTTTCCTCCTTGTTCATTTCTCTTTGCTGACCAAGCCTAAGATCAAATGCAAAGGAAAAATCCTAGCACTTACTGTGTTACAAGCCCCCTGTGTTGTTCTTATAGATTCTGTGTTTAAGAAAATATAAGCATGCAATGCAGGATACTTAGAACCCAGCATGCTCAGAGCCTAGAGTATGGGGCCGAGAGAAATTGAGTGAAAAGAAACTGGAGGAGACATATTAGGAAGAAAGAGGAGGAAGGAATGAAGAGACCATGGAAAAGCCTTGCAAAGGATATCATCTGACAAATTCAAGAAAGTATTCTGCCATTTAATTTTTTTTTAAATTTTTTTGTTTCAATGGATCATTATTCCAGTTGACATTCATGATCACTTTGAACATCTAATTTTATAATAGGATATTCAATCATAAATGTTAAAATACAAAAAATAAAATTCTAAGTAAATAAGTCAAAGGTCTGTTTTCTAGTTATATTGAGAGATAAAAGCTGTCTTGACAAAAATCCAACATCACTACATTTGATAATTTTTGCATATTATCATTTAACAATATATGTATTTATTCTTCTATCCATTCAACCAGAATTTCATGAGCATGTGCAGACACTGTCCTCCTCCTCCATCTTGATCCAGGCTCCTTTAGTCCCTTTGCACTCCTTCTTGTTACTTATTCAATTTTGCCAGGCACTGGTACCACGAGACAACAGGACAAACTGTTAGTTGAATAAGGATGATACCAATGAATGTGCCAATATGGACATAAAAACCCTACACAAAGGCAACTGAGGACAGCTGTGTTCTTCAAAGCACATATAATTATCTAAATAGTTAAAATATTAAAATTAACACATATTAAAGCTGGACATGGTAGTGCATTCCTTCAATTCCAGCAATTGGGAAGCAGAGGCAGACAGATCTCTAGGAATTTAAAGCTAGTCTAGTCTTCATAGAGAGTTCCATTATAGACAGAACTACATAGAGACCCTGTCTCAAAAAGTAAAAAATTAGCAGTATTTGTTACACAATTGTAATATTCTATTTAATCCAGATTGAATGATCAGGTAATTTTCCAAACAAAACTAATGAAATATGAATTTAGAGATGAACTGATTTTAGAAAGAGTTCAGAAAAATGAGGATTACAGATTTCATTAGGAAAAATAACTATGAATATCTATAGTCAAAGTATTCAGTGGTAACTTCAGGAGCTGGATGAGTTATCCAGGCATAAAAAATGAGTTCTGAGTATGCAGCTAAGAAACATGCATGAGAGCCTAGGTTCAGTCCCCAGCATCTGCTAAGTAAATAATCAAAGCTTCTTAGAAAACTGAGACTAAAGATCATTTAAATCCATGAGTTTGATGCCAGCCTATGTACACAGTAAGAACTCATCTCAAAATATAAAATAAAACAAAACATGTAGCATAATAATCCATTTCAAACTGTACCCAAAAGACTAAAAAATGTTTACATATTACAATATTTACTTTATCTTAGTCTCTAGCTCAGTAAATCCTTCATTCTCCCTACTAACTTTCTGACCCAGCCTGTCTTTAATTAATGATGACTCTCTAAGCATCTCTCAAACATAAGCATTAAATTTCTCTCTCTCTCTCTCTCTCTCTCTCTCTCTCTCTCTCTCTCTCTCTCTCTCTCTCTCTCTCTCTTTCTCTCTCTCTCTCTCTCTCTCACACACACACACACACACACAGAGAGAGAGAGAGAGAGAGAGAGAGAGAGAGAGAGAGAGAGAGAGAGAGAGAGTTTCTCTGTATATGTTAGTATCTCTCGGGTTCTAATGCTTTCTGGATGTCTGCTAAACATGAAAGAAACTTATTCAACTTAATTCAATGTGTCATAAACCTAACCAATCAATTTTCTCATCAGCAGGGTGATGTACTGAGATACTTGTGGGCAAATTGTTTTCACCATATACTGTATGGCTTTGGTCACTTTTGTTATCTTGCTTTTCACTTTTTAAATTTCTAAACTGATTTAATTATAAGTATTCTGTAGAGTAATTTTGAGGACTATAAAAGATAATGCCTACCATTACTTTGCAGAGAAGGAAGGTGATGATGAAGGGTATTTTATAAATGTGTAATATTCCAATGGCTATCCATTTTGTCATTGGCTGGCGTGATCACACATGTACAAAATCCAAATAGTCATATGGTCTGTTTCTTATAGTCAAAATACATCCTCAGTTCTAAAATTAAAATTCAGTGAATCTGTGCCTTGTGCCATAGTCACATTATCAGGGTAGATTTGCTTTCCTGGATGCCTGCTTTCTTATTAATGATAAAAAGTTAATCATGTTACACTTTCTATTGTTTTAAAGCACTTTTGTCAATAAAAGACTACTGTTGGTTTGTTTCTGTTCATAATTTAAGCTAACTGATGTTAGAATAAAATTAATGTTTGGTTCCTATAATCTCCTCCCCTATTCACCAGGATTCGAGGAGCTCTGCCTAATGTCTGGTTGTTGGTCCCTGTATCTACACCTATCAATATCTAAATGAAGCCTCTCTGATGATGATTATGGACACCACAAGAACACAGCCCACATAATCAACTAAGTGTGGTTCATAAGAGCTCAGAGAGACTGAACTATGACAATCAGGGAGCCTGCATAGGTCCAACCTAGGTCCTCTGCATATATTTTATTGTTGAGTAGCTTGGTGTTCTGGTGGGACTCCTAACAGTAGGAATAGGTGTTTCTCTGACTCCTTGACCCGCATTTGCGAACCTTTCCTTCTACTAGGTTTCCTCTTCCAGATTTAATATGAGGCTATGTGTCTAGTCTTAGTGTAATTTGTTATGCTGTGATTGGTTGATATCCCTGGAAAACCTACTCTTTTCTGAAGAGAAATAGAGATACAGTGAATCTGGGGGAGAGGAGAGGTAGGTAGGAGGGATTGGGAGAAAGAACTGGGGATGTAATATATATAAGAATAAATAAATAAAGATGCATATTGCAATGTGGAAGGGATTCACCTACCCGTGTTTGCAGCTTCCTATTAGTATGTCCCAGATTCTTTGTTTTGCTTCTACTTTAAATGCTAATTTTGGAGTCTCATGTTTTGTTATTGTATACCTTTAAACATTTTTACAATAAATACAAGAAACATCTGGAATCTGTCATGTTTCCTTCTTTCTTAATTGTCCTTATAACAAATTTTTAAAATTCACACTTATTTTTCAAGAATTTTTTCTTATGAAAATTCAGCAAATCACTTATTTAATTACTTATCACTAATTCAGTCAATGTTCAGGCCAAATCAAAGTAGAAGTTGAAGATTTAAGCAGTTTTCTGAACAAATGCTACATTTGTAAATATTTAACACCACATTTTTTCCAGTTTTCAGGCAAAACTCACAGTTTGCTTAAAATATCCAGGTACTATAATTGAGGTCAAAGAGGTCATCTTTTTGTTTGAATCATGTAGATAATTGCTTCAATTCTCCACTTCACTTTGTGTGAAGTAAGTAATTGAGTGAAATTTCAACTGAACATTTTACTGGAAAAAAAAAGTCAAAAATGAGTGTTGATTATCTTTAAGCCCAAACAAGTAGCTAATTGCCTGAAATTACCAGTTGCTTGGTCATGCAACCTTGGTACATTTAGACATATCTATGATGAAATTGGAGAAAGAAAAATAAACATCACTTCAGCATGCCTACCACAGCTTTCAATCATATGCACTCGATGAGTTAATAGCACACTAAAAATGGCCACTTTCCTCCAATTTCTGGTTTCATCTCTTAAAATAAATGCTTAAAAGAACTTATGCCTATATATAATAAAAAATGAGAACAGCTTAGCAGCCTAATTTATTTCAACCAATTGTCACAAACATTTGGTTTGCATGCAGAGAAAAATTATCTAAGTAAGAACTAGTGTAATCTGATAAAACAAAAATGTGATGATTAACTAGAAATATTTTCATATATATCATCTTCATTTTGCTAGAATACGTCTTGGATGTTAAGCTAAACAAATGAAAAATGTGTAGGCACACTGGAAACCAGGGGCACGGAATGAGGGTGGTGTTAAATATTTACAAATGTAAACGAGGTCTGGGAAATCTTAAAGTCTATGAAGTTGTTTAAAAACCCCCAAGGGCAAATGCTATCAAACTTATAATGAGAAACAAAATGGATGTTTAGGAATCCAATTTTCCCCTTTGAACTGGTGAATGAACCTTATTTCACAGACTTATATTACTTAAACAGCTTTCTAAAAATCTACTAATACACTGTCCACTTTGCTATATGACTAGTCTGTACTAAAATCATTTCATAATGGTAGCTTTTTGTCTTATTCTAACAAAGCTCAAAGGGGGAAATTTCATCTATATTTCAAGTAATACTAACTTTTCAGTATTTTAAAGTGAGACCTGTACTATGCTATAGCAACCTTGACTTACTACATGTTATCAGTCATCTCATTAAGGCTGATTTGAATAGAAATGTTTAGGAGTTGTCTGACCCATTCCTTCTACCCTCATATAATGCCTCTCCAACTATTTAAGGACTTATAATTCAGTTAACCCTTCAGGTCTTTTTGTTGTCTTATACAAAGACAATTTTCTAAGAATTTGAAAGGGATCCTTTTGGTTTGTTTTCCATAGACCTTCCCCAAATACTCCATATTTTACATAGATAGGTCATAGGTGCTGAGACTTCCTGTAAAAGGCATGATAAAACCTTAGATACAAAATATGTCATGACTATATCTCAGACCCTCTATGTTATTAATAATATAACTATATGTTGGACCATGTTTGTGACCATAGGACATTGTTTTATTAGTATGTTTGACCTATAGTTCTCATGGGCCTTACACAATTATTTGTTATATTGATACATACCCAGTTCAGGACCATCTTGTACTCATTTCCATAATCTGGTATTCCTCTGGATTTGAGTTTGCCTTTAATAGACTTTGTCATGTTTATTTTTACCCACATCAGCTTGTCGACATTGTTTGGAATACCAATCTTAACCCATTTCCCCAACCCCAACTCTGAAAAGACAGACTGGACTGAACATATATAAATTCTTTAGTAGCAAATATACTGCTCTTTGCACACAGTCATCCCACATTCTACATTACACACCCTTCTACTACTTAGCCATAGCCTATGAAAGTTCAATACCATATTTCTAGATATTCTTACCCGACTCTTGGATCGTCGACGACATCCAAAAAATGGAAGGCAGAACAGGTTCAAGTTAGAACTGGACTTGTGGCCAGATGGTGTGTGCCGTGTCCTTCTAAAATTCAGCATGATTCAAAGTGGGTTTGTCTGGAAAAAAAAATTGACTAGGGGTGAAACAGTGAAAGGTTTGTGAAACATAGCAAGCAATTTAATACATGAGGAAGGAGAAGACACACGGTGGGAGTTCTAAAATTTTGAAATTTCACCGTAACCCCTGCTCTCTGGGGACTCTGTAGTATATTTTCTAAAAACCACAGCAACCCATGTTACCTCTTTTCTTGAAAAGAAGAACAGAATGGTGAACGAGAGTCTAACCCCTACAAAACCTAGCCTCACATGTCCCTCAGACTCAGAAAAAGAAAATAGGCCACATTATTCTCTCTTCCTCTATTTTCTCTTGGGACATTCATTTACCCTTTCTTATTTAAATTCTTGGCATTCCCATCTCAGAACTGTCTCTATCCTTGGGCAGTTCCTGTCATAAATATACCCTTCCACATCAGCTCAGACCTTCTTGGCTACCAGCCAGTTGGCCAGTTTCCTTCTACCAATAACTAGATTCCCCCCTAATTATACAACATTTAGATGCTACAAATATCAATATGAGTAATCAGTTTGAATGATGGACCCAACTGACAACATACAGTATATCAATAGCTTTCTGTATATATTGTCATAACAAGCCAGTCTTATTTTATCAACATACAAAAGTATTAAGGACATGGGTAGATTGGTATTAAATAACAATATTAAATATTACCCAAGTTAAAACATACTTGGAAACTGGCAACATGATGAATCTCTGTAATTTTAGCACTCAGAAAGTTGAGGCAGGAGAATCACAAATTTGAGTCCAACCTGGGCTACATAGTACAATGTCTCAAAAAAAAAAAAAAACCCATAACATCTAGGGATATAGATTAAAAAAGTAGAACATTTGCCTAGGATGTACAAGGTCCTATATTTTATTCTCAGCACTCAAAAAAAAAAAAAAAAAAGGAAGAAAGAAAGAAAGAAAAAAGGTATTTGATATTTTAGTTTGTAAATTAAATTATAATTTACAACAGTAGGACAGTACATATAGGACACAAGACAGGTTGGATATAATACTTTTTCACTTTCTCTTTCCTTGTGTTTCTTTTCGTTGCTTTTTAAATTTTGAGAGTCTTAGTATGTAGTTTAGGCTGGCCTCAAACTCTCAGCAGCCATCCTGTCAGCTTCTTAAGTGCTCACATTTAAAAAAATGAACTACCACACCTAGTTTAAATAATACAAAATTTATAGTTTATTTATTTATTTATTTATAACTTATACTCGGCTGATGTCTTTTTTAAAAAAGTATTAAAGGCAAATGAGATTGAATTGGAGATTGCTACAATCAACCATGTATTAAGTTTTTATTCAAATATTTTAAAGTGAATGGCTTTGTATATTTTTACTATTGTCACGCTCATCTAAATGACCCCAAATAGCGAGGTGGCAATATTTGTTACCCTTTTAAGGAACTGTTGCTGCTGAGAGGGATTGTGAAACAAACTTCTTAAAGGACAGTCTTTCATTGTAAGGACTGTATAGATAACAGAACATTTTTCTTCATCAACCTAATGTTTCTCTATCTCCTTCCTTCACATCTATCTCCAATGATGTAATATAATAGAAAAATAGAGGCCTCCCCATTAAAGATAAACATTGTTACTATTGTCAGAAGGTGTCTTTCCCCCCTCATTCTTTAAAGTTACTCTTTGAGTAGCACATATCTTTACATTAGCTGATAAAATCAATTATCAAAGCCACTAAATTTGTTGGTGGTTGTGACTCTGATGTAAGTTAATAGTTAGCTATAGGATTTGTGGTTTATAGAAATAAAAACAATGGAAAAGTATACAGTTTTATAAACAAGGGTAGTTAGAGTAAAAAATGAAAATGCAAGAAGAAAAAAGTGTTAGACATTTATATACATATTATCTCATCAAATTCTTGAAATTTTACAAAGCAGGCACCATCAGTTCTACGTATCAAATAAAAAACCCTAAGTACAAAGAAGCTGAGTGTTAATAGATAATTTAGTAGCATAGTTTAAACTACAATCACAGTTTGTTCACATCCAGTGGATTTCTCTCTTCCACTTTTCCCACTGTGAAACAGAATGAAGACAGGTGCATGAAAACAGAAACTGTTTTTCTATTCAGTGACTGCGCATTCCTTTCTCCTCAATTTTTCTACCTTTGTTCAAGAAGAAAGCAAAATGAATTTCTCTTTCATTATAAAAATACATTCTTGACCTGTACCTATATAAGTTATGTTCATAAATTTGAATATGAACTTTGTATTTTTTCATTCAGAAATGAGGGCCAGACCTCTGCCCCTCAAAAAAAAAAAAAAAACGATTTCCAAGGATGAAGTGATTTTGATCATTGTCTTTCAGATAAGACTATATAACCTACCCAGTTAGTTCTATGGAGCATTGAAAATTTACCAATGTTTGCAAAATTCATACTTGCACTAAAATGCCCTTTGAAACCCAGTCAAGGGAAATGAGGAATTGAGACTATCCCTGTCTCAACTTTTTGATCAACATAAATGACATTATTTATTTAAATGACTTCTTTTTACAATTCCCTTGTTTTTTTAATCATTGCCTTTAGATAGCATGAGTATGGTGAAATGCAAGCCATCTATTGATCTAAACATCTCCTTCTCTGGCTGTACAATGTTGAGATACTCAATGGTGGTGGAAAATATAGCAAATTAGTTTGATGCAAATTCTTGGTCTCTAATCTCAACTTGCATTCAAGGTTACCTAGTAACATTTTTTCTTTCCTTTTCTTATAAAAGCTATTTTAAGCCTCTTCTGCTCTCTTGTTATCACAACCCATCTGTTTCTTCATTTAACTTATTCACCTCACACTGTGTGGTTCTCACAAGAGAACCCTTCAAATTTCCTGGCATGTCACCTATAATCATACTTGCTTACCACTCTCCTCCTCCTTTCCTTTTTTCTACAGGAAGCAATGGAAGAAATGACCTAGCGCTGGTCTAAGAAGTTGTTAACACACATACTCTCTTAATCTTGACATCTCAGTTGCCACATGACAATTGCCACTTGAGATGTTTCCAGCTCGCCCCAAGTGCCCTCTCTTGATCACTTGATCACTCTGTTTATCTTGCCTTGTCTTGTAGCTTTATCCTTACCCTCTCTACTACTTTTCTTCACATTAATGGAAAATGTTGTTTTTTATGTTAAAAACAAAAACAGATAACATGATTTTACTTTGATATACACTTCTACAAACAGCCAAATTTATTTAAAGAGGTTTTCTTATTCTCATTTTTTTCAGTGTCCATCACTCCTATTCACCCTGAAATTTACGATACCTTTTTTTCCACCTCACTGATTCTTGTTACTCAGTGATGGCTATATGGTTAATACATTCAATGGTCACACTAATATCTGTTACTTTCTAAAATATCCCTTCTCATTCTTTTGGTTATGACATTACAATGTTGACATTACATGTGTTTTCTCCTATCTATATTCCATGGTTAATCTCTCTTTGTTTGTTTTTGTTGGTGGTGGGAGGGGTGAGATTTCATTAAAAAGTTTTTTTAGATGTTGCTAGTTGATAGCATTTCCCCCTCAGCCTTCTAAAAGCTCTTATTTTACATTCAGTTCTCTGTGTAATCTTATTCATATATGCTAATACAACACAAATTTCATCTCCAACCCAGATCACCTTTCTAAACAAATAAGTCTCTCATTTTAACACCCCCTAAGCTATTTCATTCAATATGTTCCATGGGATTCAGTCAACAAATTTACATTTCCAAACTTAAATTCCTAGAATCTCTTGTTTTTAATTAAAGTAAATGATATCATTATGTACCTTAATGTTCTAACCCAGAATAGTATTTCCTATGCTTCAAATGCACTTTTGTTTCCCTGTTTACCTAAAATATTTCCTGTTTATCTCACCCAGGTTATTACTATAAGTTTTATACTAAGAATTCTTTCAGGGCTTCACTTTTCTGAGCTCCTGGAAGAACCTATTCATAGATTGGTTTCATTCAGGGCTCTATACTTTCCAAAGACTGTAAGTACAAATGACCCTCAACTTACCATGAGTAATGACTAGATAAAGCCCCTGTGAATTGGAAATATATTTAGTATACTTTCCCTATTATGCACCATAATTTATCACAGTTCACATGGCTGACTCAGGTATCTTAGCATTGCAAAAGAGTATCAGGTCACATAGTGGTAGTCAAAGAAAAGATAGAAGTTCAAAATTTGAAGTATAGTTTCCTGTGAATGATATTGCTTTTGTATCATACTACAGCTGGAAAAATCATTAGGGTACAGTGTTGTAAGCCATGGGACATCTGTAATATGAAGGATGGTGTTTGCTCTTTTGTCTTCCCACTTACTTCAGTATTATCATTGACACTTAAAAGTGGTCATTGAATATTTTTAAAGACAATCAGAATTTTTAAAAATTGAGGCAAAAATCAAAGCTAGATGAAATCATCAAAACAGTCTTAGTAAAAAAGAAAAATAGAGAACTGTTCAATTTATAGACACTTGAGGTTTTTCTTCCCATAGTCAGTAGTAACCATTTTAATCACCTTTTATATCATTTTAAAACATACACTGGCCAGGCAGTGGTGGCGCATGCCTTTAATCCCAGCACTTGGGAGGCAGAGGCAGGTGGATTTCTGAGTTCGAGGCCAGCCTGGTCTACAGAGTGAGTTCCAGGACAGCCAGGACTACACAGAGAAACCCTGTCTTGAAAAAGCAAAAAAAAACAAAAAAAAACAAAAAAAAAACAAAAAAAAAACATAAGCTGTTGGCTACAAGATTACTAGAAAACATAGATAAGTTTTTAAAAGAAAATAACACCCCAAAATGTTATTATTACTCTTTTTGTTATCAAGTGTTTTTATAATAAAAACTTGTGACAAGTATAGCAAATGCTCCACATATTAACTGTTATCTTTCTCAAAAATTCTGAGACTCCATCTTTCTTATACATTTCATTCCCACAAATTTCTTACTATTCTGTTTTCAAAATAATGCCTTAAATTTTTGTTTTGCATAATAAATTAGAGAAATTAGTAAATTAAGGAAGTGTCCCTACGTGTGTGTGTATGTGTGTGTGTATTTGTGTGTGTATGTGTGTACATGTGTATGTGTTAAAGAAATTTAAAATAAGATGTAAGATGTTTGGGGCAAACCAAAGTTTATCCTGTTTTGAAATTAGGCTGTGGAAAGTTTTCTCCTCTCCAAAAATATTCATGATCATACAAGACTATGTATACATGACCCATATCTCCTTTTCCTCTACATACACTTCATTCATTTTCTTTAAACAGCAATTATGTTACCCTTATCATTCTCCTCTTCAGACAGAATAGGCTTAATTATGTTATGGCCTAGTCTCCATTTTGTTTATTATATGGGTCTGGTTCTTGCAGAGTCCTTCCTGTTTTTCCAAGCCTTAAACCAAACAGAATGATATTTGGTATTTCCACAAAACAGAGAAGCTAAATAGTTATTTGGTTATAATAAAAAGACACTTAATAGGACGACCTCTTCCTGCATTCTCATGGTTGGTTCTATTCCTGAGACCTGTGATTCCACCCTGCTGATAGCAAAATGTCTTCAGGAAATGCAAAAATTGGGCATCCTGCTCCCAACTTCAAAGCTACAGCTGTTATGCCAGATGGACAATGCAAAGATATCAGCCTAAGTGATTACAAAGGAAAATATGTTGTGTTTTTCTTTTACCCTCTTGACTTTAATTTTGTGTGTCCCAGGGAGATCATTGCTTTCAGTGATAGAGCAGAAGAATTTAAGAAATTTAACTGCCAAGTGATTGGAGCTTCTGTGGATTCTCACTTCTGTCATCTGGCATGGATTAACACACCCAAGAAACAAGGAGGATTGGGACCCATGAACATTCCCTTAATATCAGATCCCAAGCGCACCATTGCTCAGGATTATGGAGTCTTAAAGGCTGATGAAGGTATCTCTTTCAGGGGCCTCTTTATTATGGATGATAAAGGTACCCCTCACCAGATAACAATAAACGATCTTCCTGTTGGCCGCTCTGTGGATGAAGTTCTGAGACTAGTCCAGGCCTTCCAGTTCACTGACAAACATGGTGAAGTGTGCCCAGCTGGCTGGAAACCTGGCAGTGATACCATCAAGCCTGATGTCCAAAAGAGCAAAAGAGTATTTCTCTAAGCATAAGTGAGCACTGGACCATTTTTCTGCCAGGCAGCATTGAGCAGCCAGAAGAAAGTCTCTTGTACTATACTCATGCTTATACACATGATGTGATGTGATTCCAGATAAGCCTTTTCTACAGGGCTGGGTGTGGGTAGCCTTTCTTCCGCTATTGGTAATAGTCTGAGCTGTGTTTGGGGCAGACCATCTTATATGAGTCACAAAAATCAACCTTATAATTCTTTCTTTCTTTCTTTTTTTAAAAAGTACCTATTAAACTCGAATTCTGAAAAAAAAAAGACATTTAATAGATAAGCTGAGAACTTGCATCTTAACAAGATAGTATAAATGCTTTCATGGTTTTTTTGTATTCTCTATTGAGGACCACACAGAGGCAATTTCTCTTTTCCTCTTAAGCCATGCCTGAAAATAAGAGTGTTTGGGGGTTAAAAAACATTAATGAATTACTCCTAGTATACAATTTGCAGCCCTTTTTAACTGTCACTTTTCTTGTTCACAGTCATAGTCCATGCAAAGGCATTTGAAGATTAGTAATAAAGTATTTCTGCAAGCTGATTGATTTCTCACTGACTCACTCTAATGGATTGAGGTTGGTATTTTTCGTTCCACTTCCACTTCCACCTACGCTATAGAGACTAAAGTGTTTCTCATCATTTCACCTCTAACACTTGACTTTTCACAGAATCAATTCACCCTCCACCCCAAAGTGACGCAATTGTTTCCAATTAATTGGAATTCTGTTCCATTCTTTCTTTAAAACTTTTCTCTTCAACTTCATAGTCAGTCAGTGCCCTCAAGGGAACACAATACCCTGGCATTCTGTGAACCAGACTTGTTTATCTTTTATTCTTGTCTATGACACTGAAAAGAAAGGAATCAGAAAGGCAAAAGATAAGGCCAGTGGTTATTAGATGCCATGTTGTACTATCATGGCCATCCTCTGGTCAACAAGAGCCTGAAGAAAATAGATCCAATAGACATGAAAACACTGTACTTGAATAGATAACCATTAAAGGAGAAATGTAGAAGTTTATCCTTGTCCTTGTGTCTTCTTTTTCTCCTCGTTTCTTCTAATTCCGGCCCTAGTCTTCCACTGCTTTTGTAGCATCAGCCCAGCTGCTCGGGTTCCCATTGAAACCTATTTAACTGAAGCAACAATTTATACTTTGGACGTTTTGCCATCTATTACTTTCTTTATCTATGGTGCTTTTACTTCCTGCCCAGTGCCTTGAAATCAACTCCAGAAGGTAGCTCATATTGAGATAACTTAATTAGATGACAAAGACTAATCAATGTTTTGCTTACTGAGTATGGCGAAAAGAGACTTCCTACCTTCTTCACTATAACATTTTGATACACTGTGGAGGAACAATTTCTAGAGATAGATGTGAGGCCTTCTCCAGTATCCCTTAAATCATATTCCATATATGGAAGTCAGAATTTCTCGAGCTTTTGATGTGCTCCTTTGCCTTTCCCTTTTATTTATATCTATCGAATTCTCCCTGTCAGTGACAGAAAAAGACCTCTATCATTTATGAAATATTGCCTGGGGATATCTCTCTTCTTCTCTATCACTAATAATGTGATTTTCAATGTTTGGAACATGCTTAAGTGTCTGGACAAAGAAGCCCATGTTATTAATTATGAATACATCCTCAAGAGCCTCTGCAATAGCCCCCTTTTCCCAAAAGAACAAGTAAACCAGTAAAAGGATCACATTGCTTAGCACTTAGGGGAAAATGGACATTTTTGAGTTCTGCTCCACTTACAATACCACCCTCCCAGCAATACCCAATTAGTGTGCAGTGCACGGAAAGGCCAAATGCAACTATGCCTCTTCAGACCTCTGCACCGCCCTTGTAGAGATCCACTCACCACCGCACTAATCAAGTCATTAGGCTGCACTCTGCAAGTTACATACATGATAGGGCTCGCACTTTAAAATGTTAATGTCATGGATAAATCCAAACCCATTTGAAAACTGCTTGGATACACAATTGAAAGCACTAAAGTTCAGAGCACATTTAATTATTTCCCATAAACATAATTCTGAAAGCTTTCTTTATTTAAAAAGGAAGAAAATTTATTTTCTCTCTGCTGTTATTAACTCAAATAAAGGATGGGGAAAATATTTAATTTGCTATTTTATTATCTCACCTTGGATTTTTGTACCTCAAGATGTGGTTTTATTTAGTACCAGTCACAGAAATTTGAAAATATAAAAGTCATAAAAATCATCCAAACAGGGTTTTTGAAGGAAAAAATATTTGATATCAATATGCACAACAATTTCTCTTTAGTGATGACTTAAATAGGCTTATTTTATAGACTGTCACCCATTGCTTTAAAATTACTTCTATTTTTATACTTGCCATGAATCACTATTAGCTCTCCATCTCCCTTTCTGTCTCTAGGTCTCTTTTCTCCCTCAGTCTCACACCTACACATTGATTCACAGTCCACAATGTTGGAAACTAAATGGTCATTCTTTGCTGTTGCTGTGGTCAAGGCTTCTGATTCTTCAGAGTCATAAGGAAGCAGCTAGAAGTGCTACAACCCTTTCTGCCCATCTGTCTAATTACTGACCAAACACTACACCAGAAAATGCAATAAATAATCACAAAAAAGAAGCAGAAACTATCAATTATCTTCTGATAGAGCAAGCAAGTATGCGGGGATTATGGGGCACGTTTCCTTTGGATTTTAACTGATATTTGTAATTAAATGATTGGTGTTTTTTTTTTTAAAGCCAGCCAATGGTTTGTACCTGAGATGTGCAGTGCACTTTGCAGCAGCATTTCCTAGCACCCAGAAAAATGGAATGATATATTGCTGCAGTAAAAATGAAAATGCTAATGCACATATGAATAATGTTTTTCTTCTCTGAACAGTATATACTAACTCCGGCTCTGTGCAGTCATTTACTGATGCATGCACTGATTTAACTCCAAATATCCTTTAAAATTAACAACCTATTTAACATTACTGCAAAGATTATGGTCAGGAAAGCAAATGTTATTGTCTCCCTTGAAGTATTGTCTCCCAGTAACCAGTTCAATATCTTAGATTTGTAATCAAAATTAGAAATCGAAATAAGCTCTTATTTGACAATAATTGGCAAAATACACAAACTCTGTGGCTCAATTTTTTATCCCAATAAGCTCAGCATGTACATAAACACATATCCCCTGAGCTTCACTATTTGTTTAATGGATGAGATTCAAGCTTTTGGTTTAGTTGAAGGCTTTGTGTATTCAGTCTGGAATAAATTGCTATAGTTTTAGAAAGAACAGTTGTTTGGGGGTGGGGGCAGATATAATATTTAATTGGTTTCTAGATTTTTTACTTATTGTTTTCATAACTATAATTCCTGGGATGATTAAAAAGTGAAGTCTGAAGTGAGACATGAAGAGATCCCAGAGGAAAACAGTGGATTGAAAATACTGGATTGAAGACAGTGACACCAAATTCCTTTATAAACCCTTTATCCTTTCTTCTACTTGCAGAGTAATAGAAATCACTTTGCTGTGCTGTGACTACTACTATACACCATATAAAAGTGGCCAAAGGAAAAGTGGTCCAAATCTCAATTATAGTTTTAAAAATCTAGTTTGCATTATGTGATCAATAAATAGTTGTTTCCAAGAGTCTCAATTTTCAAAAGAAAACACAAGCTCTAAACTGAATTCTCACACTGCCTTTTGCCCTTATGGCTTTGTCTTCTCAGATTACAAATACAGTCTACTCCCTGGAGCTGAAAAAAATCAAACAGTTCATACTTGTGAAGCAGTAAACACAAAAGGACCTAAGGATAAAGCAATCCACAAACCAGAATCCTTTGTTTTCTAATGTACCTAAAAAGCTCAGTTTACTGTAACTAGATATGAAAGTATAAAGAGGTGGATAAAGCAGTTCATTATTCATCACTTAAGGCAGTCACAGAAAGGGACACATTTTCATTAACAGTGGGTTGAATTATTAGAAAACCTGAGCTACTCAATCCATATTCAGTGCTTGCTCTGTTCTGCTCTGCTAAGCGAATACTGTGGAGGTGGGGAGATGGCTGTTAAATAAGATTCCAATTGAGAGCTTATTTTTCTGAGCCCAAACCAAGAACTCAAAACTTCAAAGGCAGTTAATT
Organism: Arvicanthis niloticus; assembly: GCF_011762505.2. Lineage (NCBI taxonomy): Eukaryota > Metazoa > Chordata > Mammalia > Rodentia > Muridae > Arvicanthis > Arvicanthis niloticus. Next base: position 63,471,257 of record NC_047679.1, read on the forward strand.
TTGATCATCTTTTTAGAAATACTAAGTTATGAGTTTATCCCAGAGTTTCCAGATGTCTTTAAACTGTACCTCATCTAACAATAGCTTTTAATAATGTTTGAACCAGTGAGTTGTTCCCTTATATTTTTACAGAATGCATTGCCCCTTAGTATGGTATTTGTGATATTTAATGTTGATTATCAACTTGATATAATGTGAGGCCACTTATGAAATAAGTCTTTGGGTGTATTCATGAGGGATTTTTGTGGATCGTATTTATCGATATAGGAAGACCCACATTAAATGTGAATGGCACCATACCATGACTACAGTCCCTAGACTAAATAAAGGGAAGCCAGTGAATTGTACACAAACATTTGTCTTGATCTGATTCTTGATTATGGACCAAATGGGTTCAGCTGTTCATTTGCCTGTCACTATGACCTATGTGCCATGATGGACTACACCTTAAATTGTGAGCCAGCAACTTTTACTGTGTCAGAAAACTGTACTATGTAAACTGAATAAGACTGTCTTATTAATCTGTAAACACTATGAACTATAATACCTACCTGCAAGGAAGATATGCTCACATGTGCAGTAGTAGCATGACTGTAATGGGTGTAATCAACCATTCTGTGTTTGGATTTGCAGCTTGATCCTCATTAAAAACCCATACATTTAATGTACAATTGGTCCAATTACCATGCCTAGGGAAGTCCCCTGAGTGAGAAGCTATGTTGTTTAGCTAAATTGGCATAGCATCAAACTGGCTTCTTGAAATTTATATTTATACCAATGAACAAATGGTACTTTCAGACCTAATCAGAGAAGCCTCTCTTTGCTGTGAACAGCAGTTAAAGGAAAGATCAAGGACTATCAGAGATGCTCAAAATAAGTGATGGTTGAGGGTTCATCCCTAAATAAGACAGTTATACCATTCTCTCTAAGGTTCAGGGAACATTGCAGAAAGAATGTGAGGGACAGAAGAAACCGAGAAAGGCTGTGAAAGGCCATCCACTAAGCTTGACACAGCCATTGTAATCATGAACTCAGAGCAACTGAGGTTACTGGCACCTGACCTTCATGGGACTAGCCTTGCCAACACAGTCAGTCATGGATTGAGAAGGGGTTCACCAGTCCCTATTACTCCCTGATGAACTATTGGACACTGATGAATTCTGGGAGAGGGGAGCAATTTTCTTCTGTTGTGTACTTACAGGTGAGCTGATCAGGATCCAACAGACAGTTGCAAACTCATGGTCACACATATGACACTGGTCAAATTCAGTAACTCGTTAATAAAACATAAGTAAATGAATAAATGAGTAATAAAACATAAGTAAATGCATAAAAGAGATTAATAGCGAATAAGATGAAAGGAAAGAGGAGGAATGGAATGAGAGAGGGATGAATGAGTGCAATCAGAATGCATTATACCCATGCATAAAATTATAAAAATAAAATGTGGGGCCTAGAGAAATGGCTCAGCAATTAAATCACTTGTAAAGTGTGTCTCAATAGCTTGTAACTACTAAATGGTACAATATATTTAGTACCATCTTCTGGCCTCCAAAGGCATACACACAGATCTCTCTCTGTCTCTCTGTCTCTCTGTCTCTCTCTGTCTCCCTCTCTTTCTATCTGTCTCTCTCTCTCTCACACACACACACACACACATGCATACACACAAAAGAGGGACAGAGAAAATAATAATAAAAATGAATCTAAAAGAATAAAAAACATGAGCCAAAATAAACACACCCCTCCTTAAATAGCTGTAGTCCAGTATAGTTACAATGAGAGACTAGTACGACAGTATTGCTTTCCACCTGCCCAATTTTTGTTTTTACATCTTTTCCTCATTCCCACATATTTCTACTTTAATATCTTCTCAATATATTCCCATTGGAGTCTCTTTGAAATATATTTTTACACAGTCTAACAGTTTACAATGCACCATTTCCTTTTCTGAATAATTATTCTTATTCTAACTTCTTCTAGACCTTTGGCAGCACCAGTTCCATGCAGGTGAGGTAACCTTATCATTTTGAATTCAGAACTGACCTCAGTTCTTATTATTATGAAAAGAAATAATAATTGTGGAGGAAATATTAATATAATGTTCCTTATCCTTTATTCTTGGTAATTGGAGTATTAACTCATCAGTTAATAAACTCTTACCTCTATTTCCTACAGACCATCATTATAGGAATCTTACAGTTATCCATCCATTTTCCAAAATAACACCTATCTCTTATTGTAGTTTTCTCCCAACTCTTAAAATATTACTATTATTTTAATCAAGTTTATTATGTGTAATTTTAAGCTATTATGGTTTACAACTTGAGAGTTTTGTAACACATTAACTTTCTTGCTCAATCTTTACAAATAACTTTGAAATAAGAATTAATTTAAGGGCTGGAAAGATGGCTCAGCAGTTAAGAGCACTGACTGCTCTTCCAAAGGTCCTGAGTGCAATTCCCAGCAACCACATGGTGGCTCACAACCATCTGATGCTCTCTTCTGGTGTCTGAAGATAACTACAGTGTACTCACATAAATAAATAAATAAATAAATAAATAAATAAATAATTCTTTAAAAATAAAATAAAGATAAAATGTCCTAGTACTTACTAAATATTCTCTTTGAACAAGTTTTGACTGAAGCCCCTCATTATGGAGAAGTTGATATATATTGAATATTATTTTAGTCACTTTTATAAAAGGGTAATATACTACATCCCCTGTATCATAACTCATAATCTCTTATTTAGAACAGGCGCCAAGATAAAATGAACTGCTTATATGCTTTTGTTATTCCCCTATGCTTTTCCTCATGTTTTTCCTTTCTTGGTATGACTCTCAACCACTAATAATAGTAATAATAACCATCCCCTAAATATACAGCATCCTACAGTTCAACTGATTTGGGTCAACTGTCCTCAACAGTAAAGCAAGTACACACTATTATACCCTTTCCTGTGTAGTCTCCATTTCATGTAGTTTAAAGGTTGAAGGGTTGGCAGGTCAAGCAGTATCTTAAAACACACAATCTTCTCTAATGTTTATATAAAGACTGAGAAAAAGGAAATTTAAGCAATAATCTGGTTCAAGAGGCAAATATTTCCTTAATCTGATGACATATAATCCCTTGCAATGATAATAAGTCTTGAGTTCTTCATCTCTGGTTTAAGCTCTAGTTTCTCTAAGTAATTTAAAGATTATGCCTAAAAATGAGATGTAACTGTCTAGCCTGAAACCTACTAATAAGTGTTGCTCATCACACTAGTTGATATGATGGATATCATAGTACCATCTACAAGAAATGTCAATGAATTGACCTTAAAGACTTGCTGAAATTAAAACTGTAATTTAAGGAGAGCACTGTACATACAATATCAGCCTTAATTATGTAAGCCCTTGTTTAAAAGAATCAGAGCAACAACACAAAAATGAATTTAACACAAACTCCAGTCTCAAAAATGTCCTAATAATAATGACATCTCTGCCAATATATGCTCACTGGTGCAATAAATAATATGGGAACAACCAAACATTTTCTGATTGGGTTTAAAGTGTGATCCACAAAATGAAACCCAGACCTGGCACTAATATCAGGTCCACGAAATTGTGAGTAGTTACACAAAAGTCCCTAAGGGAGAACATACTATTATTATTCTACTAAACAGACATAGTACAAAACCAACTCTCAGTGACTCTATCCACAAATTAATGCATCTCTCCACCTTCATTCATAAAACTTCATCTTGCAGTAGATGGCAATTAATGCAAACACACACAAATGTTCAATGTTCAGACAATAGAGATGGCAGAATGCTCAGCCTGAAATGGAACATGTATATCACATATGATGAATATGATCAAAATACATTGGAGGAAATTCTCAAAGAATTGATAAAATACTGTATAAGAACAAACAAGTACACTAGAATGTACCTTATCAAGTTCTACCAGGTAGACATTTAACATCTAACAAAAAAATTCTAGAAATACTCAAGCTGTGGCAAATTTACACATGATGAAAGGGACCAAATTTAAATTAGTTGAAATAGACATTTGTCTATTTGGTGTGGTTTCAAGAGGAATTGAAAAAGGTTACATATCATAAACTGCCCCCTTCATTAATGGTTGAAATAATTTTATGGACTTGTTTTTGTTATTATCTTATATGAACGCATGTTTTGTTTGCAGATATGTATATATACTATATTCATATCTAATCCCTGAAAAGGCCTGAAAAGATCAGTAGATACCATGGCATGGAGTTACTGACAGCTAGGAGTCACCATATAGTTCTGGGAACTGAACCTTGGTCCTCCTCTGAAAAGGTAGCAATTGTTCTTAACTTCTGAGTCATCTCTTCAGCCCTTCTGTAGATTTTTAAAAATATTTATTTATTTATTTTGTGTATATAAATACATTTTAGCTGTCTTCAGACACACCAGAAGAGGGCATTGAATCCCATTACAGATGGTCTCAAACCACCATGTGGTTGCTGGGAATTGAACTCAGGACCTCTGGAAGAGCTCTTAACCGCTGAGCCATCTCTCCAGCCCCTGTAGATTTCTTAATTCAAGGATTTCTAAATTTGTGGGTTTAGCACTTTTCTCTTTTCCAAATTAAAATATAATTATTTCTTAAGAGGTCTATTGACTAATCTTTCTGCAACCATCAGTTATATATCCTGTAGTAATATATTTGCTATATTTGGTTAAAGGAGCTACAATCTATATTGCAAAAGCCCATATAGCAAAACTGCCACATAAGAGGATATTAAAATAAAGAGGCAGGAAGAAAACTTTCCTTACTTCACATATTATAAGTTAAGCTTGCTGGTAAATATGATGAAATATGAGGCAAAATTCTTGTAAAAGCAGAATAAAAGTAGAAGTAATAACATGAATGTAATAAATGAAAAACTCTGGTACTTCAGATAGAAGAGAATGTAGAGAGAGAGCAAAGTGGAAAGACAGAGATTTGACATGGCAAGATTGGGGTCCTTCATTTACCAATTTCAACATAAGGACTTTTAAGAGGGAATGTGAGGAGGCTCAGGTTAAACTTTCCTGTTTAAGAATACTAGAGAGAATTTGGAAATTTGTCAGAATTTTCAGTTTTCTTCAGTTGAATATCTAGATATAGGAAGAGAAAAGAAAAACATGCAGAAGCATCAGATTGCTAATAACAAAATACCATATGGCTCACATGAAAGCTGTAATTCAATGGTTTTTCACATGAAGACAGAGAGGTCATTCAGACTAAGAATTAAAATTGCTTCCAAACTGTCACACTTGAAGCAAACCTTTTAGAGCAAGTATGATTATAATCTATGTAATAGTGTTGGGAAAATAACTACCTCTATACCTCCAAAATGGAGAGTAGGAAATGGCCTGTGGTTTCCTTGATTATACTGTAACAACCTAATGGCAAAATCGGCCTTGAAAGTTGAGTTTCACTGTTCTGAGTTATACTGGTTTAGTAAAGGTTTTAAACGTAATGCTACAGTGAACTCTTTTAAGGCTAAAAAGAACTTGCTAAGAGGCACTGAAGAATTTGATGATAATTTAGGATAGTGATGGTCATTAAATATGGTCTTTAAAAATAGCATTAAGAGTGAACTTCTGGGTAAGTTATGGCCTGGGAGCTGCCTCCATGTGACCCAGTTAAGAAGAGCCAATACAAGAACAAATAAGCCACATTTCAGAGAGAGAAAGATAGGGAACTGAAATTCACGAATTTCAGGTATAGAGCAGGTGGGTATAGAGCAACCGAAAAGGGTCCAGAAAATAGCAGCTGATATATTAAAAAGAAGCTAAGCTGCACATAGCTCCAGCAGCCCAGTTTCCTAATAGAGGAAGGGGAAGCTAAAGAAATTCCAAAAGGTGAGCCTCCTGAGAAAAGACTTGAAGCCCTAACCTCAGCACAAGCCCATACAAGCCTGAAATCCAGCTGCAGGTTTTGGTGAAGCTGATTCCCCCAGTGAATGCAGCAGTAGAGAAGAATCTCCTACGGATTTGGCTCTGAGTGCAGCTGCCAGGCAGCATCTTGAGAGTGATCTTTTTGTTTAAAACTAAGCTACTCTGGGGGCCAGAGAACAAGGAATAACCTTAAGTCAGAGAGCTTGAATTTAAATTACCATGGCCCCTGACAGTTTTCATATTCCAAGACAATAGAAAAAAGCTGCTACAACTCTTGTTTTTAACCGGTGAACATCCTGATTCTTTTTCTTTTTGCTAGGATTTTAGCAGTATTTTTATTTAAAATAATTAATACTATAATTCAATTACATAATGTAATCCCTTCCTTTCCTCTCTAAACACATATATCCCTGCTTATTCCCTTTCAGATTCATAGCCTCTTGTTTCACAAATTGTTGTTTTATATATATGATATGTGTGTATGCCTGTACATATATATTCCTAAATACATAAATATAACCTGATATTTAATTTTTCATAGTTTTAAAGTTATATTTATAGCTTTCAATTATTGAGCAATAATTTTTCTCTCTTCTTTCCCATTTTCTTGTTTGCTCTGTATTTTCCATTTCCCCTCTCACTTGACTTTGTTTCTTTAAAAAAATCATATATATTACTTTTTATTACATTTTATATTAATTTAGTTTTGCTCTGAACTTTTTCATAGTGATAATTTAAAGATTATAAAACAGTATTACTTTGTTCATTATTGTTGTTCAAAAATATTTTAGCAGATTAGTCAATTTAATTATAAAAAAATCTATGCTTGGGCTGGAGAGATGGCTCAGTGGTTAAGAGCACTGACGGCTCTTCCAGAAGTCCTAAATTCAATTCCCAGCAACCACATGGTGGCTCACAACCATCTGTAATGGGATCTGATGCCCTCTTCTGGTGTATCTAAAGACAGCTACAGTGTACTCATATACATTAAATAAATAATATATATATTTAAAAAATCTATGCTTTTTTACTTCTCTGAAATATATAATGAAGAACAGAAAGATAATTTCTTCCTTACATGACCATTGCTAATATGTTGTCTTATGTCTATAAGAACATGGCCGGAGTGGTCATCTGCATTAAAACACTAGTTGAACCTATTCTTTTGCTCTCCATAATGTTGTATGTATACTTTTCCTAAATAAATTTGTTCTTTAGTAATTCCATACACATATTTAAAGTTTTGTGATTATTCTCCTCACTCACCCTCCAACCCATGTCAGCCCTATATAAAATAGGAGAAAGCCAGCTGAGAGCAAGTATGCATGTACTCATTCCCAGTCTTGTCCTACTTGTATGGCCTACTGCTCTCTCCTGCACACTTAAATCTAGGATGTACATATAATCAGAGACATGCAGTATTTGTCTTTCTGTTCCATGCAAGTAGAAAAGGGACTATGAGATAGGAAGAAGAGACCTTAAGGGAGGGGTGTAGATGGAAAGTTAAAACAATATAATTCATGTGAAATGAAATTTTTAAAAAGAGGCTTATTTGGGAGAGATGAGTTACTAGCAAGAAGAGCACAGGGTGGGACACAGTGGGGGAAAATGGATAAGAACAAAGTGTTGACAGATGAATGAAAATGCAATCATAAAGGCCATCGTTTTGTATGCTAACTTGAAAAATTGTTTTAAAAAAAAAGAAAATAGACTAAACTACTATTATCTTAAATTGATAAAATCCCATATGCCATCGGAAAAACTAAAGATGTTTTACTTTCAAGACATAGAATAATTAAAGTGTATATTATAAAAATAAATGTGGTAATTCTTACAAAGTATTGGGCTAAAATAAATAGTACCATGACTTAAGCAGTCAATTAAGAGAAATTGGCATATGAGATACAAAGGGTTGATATAAAATAAAAGACAAAAATTCACTGTATCTGCTTCCTCAGGCACCAGCTTCAAATAGAGCTGATAATTCTATGAATGTGCTTGATTATAATTATAATTAGAACTGAGAAAGAACTGTAACAACAAATCAATAAAGTCTGGCCAAGCGACAAAGAATTTGTCCATTAAGTAAAACCTCTACACAATAAATACTCAGATGTAGCTATTAAATGCAGTAAGCCAATTTCAAGTAACACTTTCACAGGATGCAAAATATGTTTAAAGAGTCATCTCTGCTAGTCATCACAACTACCCATGTATAATTGGTTTCCATAGACTATGGAAGTATGCCTAAGGTCATAGAGACAGGGCCAGCACATGAAACCTGAACCTGACCATCATGCTCTAAGTCTCTTTCACTTTGTTGTTCTACAGTTTTCTTGTAATAAATATATTTTCAAAACTTTCCCATAAATCAATTAGTATATACCTTTGGCAAAAAGAGGAAGAAAATTACCAAGCATTAGTTTGAAAACTATAAAGTGTTCAGAAATCTGGATATCGATCATGTTCTAGCAACAATAGGTGCTATTTAAAGATACCATTTTATGTTATCATGAGCTTTCCACTAAAGATAAAATCACTGTAATAATATTAGACAAGTGATTTCACATTTTAAAGAATTCATACTATATCAATATATGAGGGGTTTTGATTATTTTATGTTTTAATTTCTCTGAAAATGGCACAAACAAGATTGATAAATTTCTCATTATGTTTAAATGAAAAGTAATGCACCTTTTAGGAAATAATGTATTCTTTAGTACTTATATTTGGGTCCTACTAGAGGCGAAGTCTTTCATTCTCATCAAAAATTCAGGAAAAGCTAGAACTCAATAACAAATTTACACTCAGGTCTGGAGACATGGCTTAGATGTTAAGAGCATTGACTGCTCTTCCAGAGGACCTGGGTTCAATTCTCAGCACCTACATGGCAGCTAGTAATAATCTATAACTCCAGTTCCAGGAAATTCTATGTCCTCTTCTGATGTCTGTGGGCCCCAGGAGCTTATATATGTGTTTAAAACACTTATACACATAAGAAAATTTTTTTAAAAATCTATTCTTCACTGAATTTTAAGACTTTAAATGAGTAGCATCACTTCTGTAAGCTTTGCTTCTGCTTGCTACAAAGAAGGAATCATGATGGTAAACAACAGCTATAGGTTATATGACAATATATTGCATATATTATATCATTTTCTAAGTGTATATATTATTTATAAAAGGTAATATATTTCATTGTGATTTCATACTTGCACATAATCTAGTTAATACTCATCCCGTTACCATTTCTTATCCCCTTGCTCATTTTATCACTTTTCTAGTTCCTAATAGTCTAATGTATATATAGGGTATATATACATATATATGATGTATATATACATCCAACATATATATGCATATATGTGCATATATATATGTGTATATATATGTGTATATATATATATATATGCATATATATATATAAACATACACATCTTCTAGGTCCATTTGAGAGAAAATAGTATTTAATTATGAGATTTTTCTATTTTTCTCCAGATGATGCATTTATTAGAGGAAGTGGGGCATTGAAATCAAGGAGTATTATTGAGTTTGTGTTAATTTTTGAATTTAATTTTATTATTATGTTTTTTTATGAAGTTGAATGCACTAGAGTTTGATGCAAATATGTTAAGTATGTGGTATTTTCATGATTGATTTCTTGTTAATAGTGACATGCCCTTTGTCTCTGATTAGATTTACTTGGAAATCATTTTCTTAGATATTTGCGTGGCAATTTCTGATTGTTTCTTGATCCCTTTTGCTTGCAATACTTTTCTTTTCATTCTTTCATTTTAAGGTAGAGCCTATCTTTAAAGCTGAGTTTCTCAAAAAGTGTTCATATTCCCTAGCTGTTGGGGAAATGTAAATCAAAACAGTTTTGAGAATTCATCCTGCCTCAGGCAGAATGGCAAAGATCAATAAAACAACTGAGAAGTGCTAGGGAAGATGTGGGCAAAACTGTTGGTATGATTCAGAATGGTCCAGCCATTCTGAAAATCAGTGTGAAGAGCCCTCAAAAACCTAATATAAGTATAACATATGATCCAGCTCCTCAGGATATCCCCAAAGGACTCAGCATCCTATTCCATTCATACTTGCTCAACAATGTTATTGCTGCCTTATTCACAGTAGCCAGGAAATGTAAACAATCTAAATGTCTTGTGATAGATGAATGGTTAATAAAAATTATTACATATATACAACATACTACCCAAACTCACCACCATGCCACAGGGGTACATGCTTCACAATGTTCACAATGGCCTTATTTGTAATAACCAGAAGCTAGAAACAACCCAGATGTCCCTTAACCAAATAATGGGTACAAAAATTGTGGTTCATTTACACAATGGAATACTACTAGAAAATCATGAGTTTTGCAGGCAAATGGATGGAACTAGAAAATAACATCCCAAGTGAGGTAACCCAGACCCAAAAGGACTTGCATGGTATGCAGTCACTAAGAAGTGAATATTGCCCAAAAAGTACAGAATACCTAGGATATAACCTACAGAACTTTAGAAGTTTAACCAGCAGAAAGGCCCAAGTGAGGGTGCTTCAATCTCACTTAAAAGGGAGAAGAAAATAATCAAGGGAGGCAGAGGGAAGGGATCAGAGAGAGGAGGGGAGAAGAAAGAAAAAACAGGATCAGGTATGGGGCTGTAGGGCGGGGGCAGGAGAGAAGCCCAGAGGGACCAGCAGAATAAATGAAAATATGCATTTTCATTTGGGGAGGGGGACATTTCCTATAGAATGTGCCAGAGACCTGGGAGGTGAGAAAGACTCTCAGGACTCAAAAAGGAGGGACCTTAGATGAAATGCCCAACACTGGGGAGAAGGAACTCAAGTCTACCTCGAGTAGATAGACAGGTCCTCAAGTGGAAGGATGGGATTGCCAACCCACAGTCAAAGTTTCTGGCCCAGAATTGTTCCTGTCTAAAAGAACTGCAGGGATAAAAATGAAGAAGAAACTGAGGAAAAGGGGATCCAGTGACCAGCCCAAATTGGGATCCATCTCAAGGGAAGGCACCACGGCCTGACACTATTATTAATGCTATGGTGTGCTTACAATAGGAGCCTACCATGGCTGTCCTCTGAAAGGCCCAACCAGCATTTGACTGAGAGAGAAGCAGATGAAGTCCGTGAGCCCTGTGGTTGAATTAGGGAAAAACTGGAAGAAGCTGAGGAGGAGGCGACCCCATAGGAAGACCAGCAGTCTCAACTAACCTAGACCCCAGACGCTCCTAGACACTGAGCCACCAACCAGGTCCAAAGCCAAGCCCTACTCCCCCAAGACAGGACTGCCCTATTTGGTCTCAGTGGGAGATGAGCCTAATCCTCCTAATCCTTGAGAGACTTGAAGCTCCAGGGAGGGGAAAACCCTGGTGTGTATAATAGGGAGCATCCTCTCTGGAGACAGGGGGAGAGGAGGAATGGGATGAGGAACTTTGGAGGGGACAACAGTTGGATTATAAATAAATAAAATAATAATAATTTTAAAACGAAAAATAATTCCATAAAACCTCAGCACCAAAAAGAAAAAAGAATACTCTCCTCAAAACTTTAGTTACTGGTCTTCTTTGAATATTATGTAGAGCTTGACAAACAAGATAGTTGCAGAAACTTATTCAGATGTCTTATGTGTAAAACAAACAAACCAAATAAAACTCTGATGTTATAGTAACGTTCATTTAACAGTTAAGGCTCAGACAACCTCTTATAATAATAAGCTTAAGTAGAAATACAGAATGGAGACAACTGCAGAGACCTTAACACCTTTAGAGAATAAAACCTCACTCAATAGGACTACTAAAAGCAGCAGATCGAACGCCAAACTTAATTTCCACAAATTAGAAGCCGGTCAAGAAAATGCCTCTGGGATATTCTCAAGTTAAAATAAACAAGAGAGCATACCCTCTTCAGTAGTACTGCATTACCTAGAAATTTGCTATAGTAACTGTTCTGACATGACTCGTAACAAGTAACCTATATGAAGAAGCCCTACAGTATGATATAACTTCCTGCAATTTATCAAGGAAGATGTGCATACAAAGAGAGAGTGCATCATTCAATCATGTGGGTGGGAACACCCATGCATTATACACAGGCTCACTAACGATTTTTTAAAAATATCTGATTGATGTGGCAGCTTAGAAACCAATTGTATCCTTGTAGCTTCAAGTTGCAAAAATCAATTTTATACTGATTTAACAGATTGCTTTGGCGTGGGAGAAACAGAGCAATCAATGGTGATGTCAGCAGCCTCTTTGTCATGCAGGCCTAAAGGAGTTGGCTATAATCAGTCTGGAACAAGGAGCAGCCACTGCTGCCAATATTAGCAATGGATGTTCAGTTTCTCTGGTGCTGAAACAATCTCATATAAGCAAAGGAAATAAACCTTTTGGGTTTAAAATAAAACTACAAATAAGGTATATATGCTGAAAACAGGAGAGATTTACAGCAAGAGTCGGACTTGTGTTTACATTTTTCAAATATCATAGAAAAGTGAGTTTGAATTGTTATGGAGTCCTCAAAGGGAAATGTCAGAGCTGATGGTAGAATGCTAGAGGGATATTGTACAAAGAAAAAAATTCAATAATTAGTATTTGGAAGGGGGGCTTGTATATAATAATAACAACTAGAAAGGGAAGGGAGAAGGAGAAAACTATTTTTACTCCAAGTCCTTGACAAAATTCACTCACTGTATTTGTAACACATTAATAAATGGGGAAGAAAATAGAAGTATTTATCCATTCAGAAACTTGTCCATATTGAGATCACTTGGTATACATTATTTCTGAAGGTTTTGTAAAAATGAGATTGCCAGTCTAGTTGTTCAAGAATAACAGAACTGGCTAGATCTACCTTCCCTTCCACTTTCTTCCCAAAGTACAACTTCCTATCACTATACTGAATTTGCAGAGGTTTTCTTCTGAGAATTCTAAGTCATGTTAGATTTGGGATCACTTCCTATGATGTATCTACAGGAAAGTTGTAAATAATGGAAGAAAAAAAGACCTGATTATTTTTGTAAATATAGCAAGCTTATGCTACCCATGCAGGTAATCATAGGACGATAATAAAAGGTAGCCTGGAATTCAACTCATGTACATATGTGAAATGTCATTGAAAATACACAAATATTTTTTATAGTTTTTTTCCCTCAGGTCATGTTACCAATCAGCATAAATATTTAATCAGAATAAGTAGCTATCTGTAAAAGAACTTACACAGAAACATTGCTTGTAGATGATGGTCAGTATCACTTTAATCTTGTTTGACTCTATGAACTTGGAAGATCACGTGAGTTCCAAAACCCACAATTTTAAGTTCTGAACAGAAATTCAAACCCAATGCAATTTTATCTATTTAGAAACAACTGAATGTCTATCACATGGATGGCACCATAATGAATATATTAAAGATGCCAGCCATGCCTTCTTGTTTGAAGCAGCCCTTACTCTAATAGTAGGGCTGAGACATGCTGGCACACAAATAACAATGGAGCAAGAGACTGGAGACAGAGAGGAGGCTATTAAAATACTGCAGCAACCTTTTTATTTTTAAAAATCTAACTGAAACATGAACTAGCATGGCTAGCAATAGAATTAGAAAAGAATAAGCAAATATGAAAGCTGTTTCAGAAATAGACTGGGCAACTAATTTTACATGATAGATAAGAAAAGAAAGTTAAAGATGTCTTCCAAGTTCCCTGTTTGGGTAACATGGGGAATGATATTGATAGAAATAAAATAGTTCAAGAGGACTCATTAGAGAAATGGAGGAATTTGATCCAAAGTATGAGCTAACAGAAATTATCTATGTATATATTCCTTCAAAGTAGTGATCTTTAATTATTTTATGTTGGCCATAAGCTTTGGCTGTGGGTTAAATTGGTATGCTGATTGTATTAATGTATCAATCTAATTATATATCCAAAAACGTAGAGTGAGTTAAAAGTGACTAGAAGTGCCATACTAGTTTCATTTCCACACTTCAATAAGTTGTTGTGCATAACCCCAGTAGTGTAGGAGACAACATAATTGTATAATTATTTTTGAATTTAATATATAAGAAATATTGATTTTCCTAACCCAAATTAGTGATAATAAATTCATATTACAGGAAATAGAATATTTTGCTATATGATAAAATATATGTATATTTGTGCATATTTGTATTAAAATGTCCAATATTACCTTAATAATATCTTGACATCACTTTGAAAGAGTGATGAGAATCTGATAAACTTGATTTGGTCCACATATACATATTTCATTTGTGAACTGTTAAAAAAAACTAAGATTTCCCTGAAAAAGTTCAAAAGTAAAACAGTAGGATGTGAATCACCATTGAACAATTTTGTTTCATTTTTATATCTCTTGTAAGAAGGAGTCAGGAATTTAGGCTATATCTTGACTCTCCTTTAACCATCACAACACAATCCACTAGATACTGGCTGTGTCTATAAAACACAAAGCTAAGCTTGTTGCTTCCGTGAATAATAAATGATTGGTCCAATGTAAATTAGCTACTATGTGTTAGAACTCAGATTTTAATCCAAGTCTTGATATAAATGTATTCTCTTTTTTAAAAAGATTTATTTTGTGTGTGTGTGTGTGTGTGTATGAGTACACTGTTACTGTCTTCAGACACACCAGAAGAGTACATCAGATCCCATTACAGATGGTTGTGAGCTACGATATGGTTGCTGGGAATTGAACTCAGGACCTCTGGAAGAGCAGTAAGTGTTCTTAACCACTGAACAACCTCTCCAGCCCTCACTCTTTTATTATACCACAGTTGACTTAAGCCATTGGCTTCCTTTGTTTTTCAAAGTTGAATCAATGTTATCAATATGTGGTCTTTAAAATTTCACCTGGTCTCTAACACAAATACCCAGGGAGGAAGAAGATCACTCTTGAAAGGAAAAGACTACTGTTTCTTCTCCTGCTGACTATCTCTCCTCATGGAACATTATATTCTCTCAACACTGTCTGTTGTGTTGACTTGCAGGTAAGATTTTTATTTAAAATGTTTGATTCTAAAACAGAAGATCTATCAACTCAAATTTGAATTCTGTTTGAGAATGGTTAGTGTAATAAAAGTACTCGGAGGGCTGGGGACTTGTGATTTAACTCTGCTACCTCTATATAACAAACTGGCAAGACAGAGACCATTTAAAAAGATAGCATGGGTTAAAAGGCACAAGTCAGGCCAAACTAACCTTAATTCCTTTTTGGAAGTGTAAATAATCTTAGAAAATCATATCAAAGCCTTACACCTAGAATTGAACAAAATACAATGCCCCTTTTGTTAAGAGAGACAAAATGTGGTTTGAAAAAATAGGATTTATATTTAGGAGACTAACCATTCTCACCTAATTGTTAATAATGGTGGAAATTTATAAGGTCCTCTTTTTTTATAGTCACATTGTGATCAATGTCACAACTGAATAATACAGAGAAGCAGTCCTTTCGAAATTGTCAGTTGACAAAACTGGAAAGAAAGGCAATCCGGTTTGAGACTGGTTTAAAAGGAAGGGCAAATCTAACCATATTTAAAAGATTAAGAAACAAAGACAAAATATACTAATTTAGTTCCAAAAATTAACTATACAAGGGGAACTGTCTTGACAACAATATACAACTACATCTATAAGACATTGAAAATATTCTTGCTGATCATAAGCATAGCCTGACAGCAGTGAAAAACAAAAACACAAAATGAGAACAGCATGTTAGGGGCATTGTCCAGTTGATAAGCTGTTTACCTGGAATACACAAAGCCTTGTCTTTGATACATAGTCCTACATAAATTGGATGTGGTATTGCTTGCTAATGATCGCAGCACTTCAGAAGTGGAAACAGGAGAATCACAAGTTCAAAGCCAGCCTGGCTACACAACAATGTTGTAGCCACCCAGAGCTATTTGAGATAGTGTTTCAAGAAAGAAAGAATAAATAAACAAGTAAATAAATCACAACCACCAAGCAAAACAAGAAGTCAATTTAAAACAAGGCTAATTTCATTCAAAACATTACAGCATTCAAATCCAGCTGTAACACATTCTTCTGTATGTACTATACCAGACGGAATGGGGGGTTGTTATTGGGCACACTCACAGATTACTGGCAAACTTGTAAGTAAATGAAAACATAAAAGCTTTTTTGAGGAAGAGATTGAAGACCAGAGGAAGGGAAATGACACTGTGCACAGAACAAAGTATTAAAAATCTACTTCTTAAATATGAGATCTCAAAGGTTTTAAGGTCTGCAACATATTGACTATATTTTTTGTTTCAATGAAGCAACATTTAAATTATCAATGAATGAATATAATGTTTTTGATAACTGAACAGTGAGACTTAAATGAGGTAATGTAATAAAATTTCTACAATATGTATGTTATTGACTGATTGCACATGATGTACTTTTGGCACTTTTTGGGTACTCTGCTCTTATGCTTTCATTTAGTTTTCTACAATAACAACATACCTCTGGAACAAGAGCAAGTCAAAGCTACAGAAGCTTCCAAATTGCTTTTACTTTTGATGCTGGATCTCACTCTGTAGCACAGTTTGGTACTGGACTCCTGGCAATATTTCTGCCTCAGCCTCTTGAGTGTTCATGTTCCAAGTATTGTCATCATGTCTGGCTCAAAGGCAAGTCACAATTTACTTGACATCAAATAAAAAACATTACTACTGTATTTGTGTGTGAATTGAGGGCCATCCTCACATGTATAAAGCAGAAAAATTCTGACTGCATAGCATCTGCCCCCAAATACCTATGTTCAATAACCTGCCACACATCAAGATCATTCTTAGTAGTTTGAAGAATTAAGAAAAATCATTCAATGTCTGTACTATTTCAAAATTTGAGTTTGGGCAATAACAAGGCAAATCTAGGAGTGAACGTAATTACTTAGAGGTAGGTCATCCTGACAGTGTACTCATGAAAGAAAGGAAGAATAAAATTGTCCTTGGCTGCTTTGCCTTGAAACGAAGGTAGGGATGAAGCATAAGGAGAATGGTATGTCATGTATCTGTACATATATGTCTCATCTATTTAGAATTAGTAAATGAAATGTTTGCCTCACTCTCTATGCCCCAACAAAGTGCCTGAAACTGCAGCTCTAGGAAGAACAAATCACACTTATCTTATTAAAACCAGAGCACCAATGGCTGGCTGTAAAGAGAAGTGAGCCTTGTGGCCCCCACTAGGTATGAAACTCACTGTTTATTGCCAAAGCTTTGCAGTTTGGGCTAGGGCGGCTCAATGGTAGAGCAGTTGTTTGGCATGAAGAGGCCCAGACTTTTATCCCCAGCACTGATTAAAAACACAAAGTACTAATTCTGTGCTGGTAAAAAGGAGAAGAGGCTAGCTACTGAAGAAAGCAATTTTGAATGCTGAAAAGTTGTTCAGTTATACTGAGCCACATTAGCTTGTAGTCCCCAGGAACAATCAGTGACAAGATAGTTTTTCACTCTGAGGTTTCCATGCCTGTTGTGAGAACACTTGAAAAGCTACTCACCACAGAGAAGCTGGCCCTTCCCATTCATCCAGAGGCTGCCAGCCTGCTGCAGTTCGAGGGCACAGGACCAAGAATCAGGAGTCCTGGTTTTGGAGTTCCACCTCTGCCACCAACTTGCTTTGTGACCTTGCAAGTTCCTTTACCTCTAACACCGGATTTAATCACAGACCTGAAAGCACTTTGCAAAGCACAGAGCACTGCAGAAGTGTGAGGGATGATTATCCAAACAGCTTTCATGCCAAGCCTTCTGGTATCACCCTAAAGGCCTCCTCAGCTTTGGCACAGATTTCTCAATTCCCTGGTTGCTCCCTCCAAGCCATATCTGGCTTGGGAGCAAGAACCCTAACCCTCCCTTCTCTTGCCAGCTTCCTCCTTAATGGATACAGCTGAATATAGTTATTCTTCATCAGCTCTAGGCTATCCTGCAAAGGTCCAGTTTTTCTCAGGAAAAGGAACTACCTTTTAACAAATACCAACAACTCTTCAGAAATAACATATCAGTGATAGGTGTGAGAGAGGGAATAAAAAAAAATTGGAGCAATCGTCGGCTTCGGGGAAGAAATAATCGATTTGAGTGAGACTTGCTCAAGGAGCTCTGAGTACTCAGAACCAGAAAGCGTGCATGTACGCACACTCATGCATGAGTGCGCACAGGCACACAAGCACACACACGCAGGCACTCACACGTGTATACACATACAAATCCTTAACGATTTCACAGTCCACATACTAGAGCAACCAGAAATCTTACCTGAATGCTGCTTTCTGCTTCTAAGCCTGTGCTGGCCACTCTGACTGCCTTCTCTCTACCACCTGTGAAGATTCTAATTCAGTGCAGCCCATTTATACCCTTTTGGGAGTGGCAGGACTCCAGGAATCCCTGTCCTCACCAATCACAAGTGAGGACTCCTCAGTCTTTGGCCATGTCTAATTTAACCCTGTCTATGTAGACATATCAGTGTTGTCAGCTTCCTAACTGGGAGGCCGACTTGTCCTCAAAATTAAGGAGCTGCTGTCTCCTGCCTGCTGTGGAGAAATTGTACCTGGTTTCCTTAGTTCTCCCAGACAATTTGGTGTACCAGTGAGGCAGAAAGCATATTCCGGTGAGCAAGTCTTACTCATAAGCAGTTTGTGGATAATAGGAAGAAGAAATCAACTGCTGCGGAATAAAAGGGGCAAGACATAAAGGGTAAAGCTAAGGTCAGAGACTGGTTCACTTGTAAAAATGGAGAGAACAGGAAATAGACAGAGTTAAAATAGGCAGTGGGCTTAATGCTTTCTGATCCAGGCTTGGCACAAAAGTACATACCAAAGCAGGGTCCTAACATGCAAGCAGCACTTGGTAACTTGACATCCTAACTGGCACAGGCAGAAGTGGATTTCTGAAGATAACACATGAGCAAAACTGAAGGCACAAATTGAGCCAAGGAGGATGCTCTCAGCATCCTCCTTGCAATACATCCCCAAAGTACCGGCAGAAGAGAAGCCATTGCATGTCTGAAATTCTCAGGCTGGAAAGTACAATTTTCAGCAACTGGATTGATATAAAAACTCATAAAAGACATCACAATTGAAGCTGTAGTATGGAAATACAGAGGACAAGATCAAGCCTAAGTAAATCCTGAGTTGATGATGGAAGTGTCTCAGTTCACTGTCAGTCCTGGCAATAGGATTAGTGGGCAAATAAGTTCTCCTTTTCTCATTTTATGTTCTCTCCAGCTGTTTCATCTTTTAAAATTTATCCCAAATTTAGGCTTATTTGTTACCGAATGTTCCTCAAGACCTGGATTTCCATGTCAAAAAGAAGTCTACTTTGCTTTTATTTTTTACAGTCCAGAAATACCAACACAAGGTTAGATAGAACTCATGGAAGAATAGAATTAGCATCTTGATTTTATGCAGTACCAAACTGGTTCCCACCAGCAGTGTTTGAGTTCATATGAGTGCTAAAACAGAGGTTCTCAACCTTTGGATCGCAACCCCTGGGCAGACTCAAACAACTATTTCACAGGGTTTGACTAACTTCATCGGAAAACTCAGGTATTTACATTATGATTCATAACAGTGGCAAAATTAAAGTTATGAAGTGGCAATAAAAATAATTTTATGGTTGGAGTCAGCACAACACCAGGAGCCGTATCAAAGTCTTTCAGCATTAGGAAGGTTGAGAACCAGTGATCTGAGGCATGCTGCTCATTCATAAAAATAACTAGAGGCATCACTATTCACCATGAAAATGGAACAGATGAATGCACTGCCATAATAGGGCCCAGGTGGTAGCAAATATTATGCCAAGGGCTGAAGCTGTGAAAGGCTGAGCAGATGTTGAGACTGTGTAGAAAATCACAGGAAAAAAATGTGTTCTCAAGTGTCTCCATTTAAAATAATATTCACATAAAGGTTTTCTTGTCACATAAAGATGGCATGGTGCCTACTTAGCACAGAAAGTGACAGATAGTAAACCCCCAGTAAACTGTTGCTAATTGAATGAATCATAAATTATACATTAAAAAACCCAGGGAAAACTTCCCAAGTCCTTTAATTACAGCTGGTGAAAGATACGAAGCTGTAGTAAAATTCTTCATATAGTAAGTAAATCAATTACTTTTAAGAAGTAATTGTACATTTTGGAAGTTTTATTGTCTCCTATCATGGTTTGAAGGACTCAGTTCTCTACAAGTATTTTCGTAGGTGTAATGGATAAAACTATTTAAGACTCATGTAGAATCATAGGCAGTGGGAAAGAGAAGTTCTGAAACTGGAAGAAACCTATCTTTCACTTTGGTAATGTAATAGTAAAAGTTTGTATTTTAAAATAAGTGATAACTAAAGATAAAATGGAGGGCTTGGGTTCTCAGTAGTACAGTACTTTCCTAACATGGGCAAGACCCAGTAAGATGATGAACAAATGAAAGACTGAATGAATCAGTGAATGAGTGAATGAGACAGATACTCTGATTTCTACTGTCAGCAATTGCTCTTATTTTGTTCAATAGTATTCTAATACGTTACTATATCACATGGAAAGAAGACAGCAGGATTTATGTGTAGTCCTAAATTAATATACAGACTGGATTTTGAGGTAAGCAAGGTCCAAGGGAGTAGAAGGCTGAAATTTGGAGAAAAAAATCATAGATAAACCAGATGAATTATTGTTAATATGAGGGCAGCAACTATTTGATTTTAATCTATTTCTAGAATGTAGTTGTACTGGCATGAATCACAACTAAAAGAAATTAAGAAACCATTAAGTGAAGACCAAAGAGATGTCTCAGTGGGTAACAGAACTTGCCATTGTCCACAAGCTGTTCTCTGGCCCGTACACACAGAATAAATAAATAAATAAATAAATAAATAAATAAATAAATAAATGTAAATGTAGAATTTTAAAAAAGAATCTTGTAAGTGAACTTGGCCATTATTGAGCCAGATAGAAAAATGATAGATTCAATTCTATCTTTGTTCATTTGCTTCTTTCTCATAGGATTTCTATCCTGAATCTTAGGGTTAAATTTTAGGACCTGTCTTCTTGCTTACTTCCCCAAGTTTGCTGTCTCTTCCATTCTGAAGATTCTCCACTGGGCTGTTTTTGTCCAACTCCCTAACCATTTTTACTTATTCATTCCTTGGATCTCTGGAATATGTTAACATCATGGAACTATTGAAAATCGTTGTCTCTAAAGTTATTTTAAACCTGAATATATCTGGATGCCCTTGGCTCATTGTTCATTTGTAACCCCACAGGTACCAAGTTGACAAGAAAAAAAAATAAAGAGAAATGAAACCAACTTCTAAATGTTGAGGAAAATATATCCATCTACCTGTGTACTATTTTTTTTTCAAATTTTAAAGGTATTTTACCTAATTTTAATTATGAAATTTGGACATTTGGTGATTTTTAATTTTTTTTCCATTTTATGAAGGAATGTCTATTCTCAGATTGTACTATATATCAATTAAACATTATGGTTGTGTTGAAGAAAACTTGAAGTACTCTTAAGGAGAAAAAATATCACTAGATCAGAAGTTTAGCATAAATTCTAATCTCTATATCATTTTATTCTCTCATAGCCTTGAATAAGTGGTTTGTCTTCTTTAGCATAAGAACAATAATTATTAGTATAAAGACATATTATTTGCTAAATGATAAAGGGAATAATTTAGGTGGTATAGCCTACTCAATATTTATAAAATCACTACAAAATAAAAGCTATTATAATTACCATATTATAAATTTAAAGTTTAAGAGGTTGAAAACATTGCTCAATGTTGAGAACTGAAGTTCAAGCAGCTCTCAGGGAAGATTCAGGTCTGTCTGACTCCAGGGCACACTTAACCACTATAAAATGATGTTGCTTTATAGCACTTTATTGAATCTTATTTTCTTTATTTATAAAAGAGTTTCTTAGATGGATGCCTAGAGTTTGTTTCATTTCTAACAGATTAAAGGTCTAATACCAAGCAGTACTCTGACCTTGGCTATTATCTGAGAGGGCAATAAGAGCAAAATGCTGGGAATAAATTCTTACTTTTCTATCACATGGAAGCCTTGCCAAATTATGGCTTTCCTAATGATTTGGGGAAGAAGGAAAAAAATGTATAGCATCAAAAGGTTCTGAGTCACATGGACCAGGGTGTCCAGTCTTTCAACTGGGAAAGAAAGATCTGAGAGAAACATTCAGGTTCTCCGTTCATGAATCTATGTTTGGTAGGGTGAAATAGACATTCTTTTCTAAAAATGGAAGAGAAAAATCCCTGGCCCTATTGGTAACCAATAATAATGAAGCAAAAAGCCTCTGAACTTGCTAAGGAGAATTCAGAAAGGCTTGGCTTTCAAGGAGGAAAGCCTTGGTATATTAATTTCAGTGTCATAAATAACAAATTACTACCAGGGAGTAATATTCCAGAAGAGAAGTACATGCCTCTGGTTGACATACCAAAAAGGCATGAAGCCCTAGTGAGGCCAAGAGTTATTCCGGGAGTTATTCTCCCTTCACATTCTCTTCCTTTAAGATCTTGCCCACTGCTGTAGCTTCAGCTATCATATCTATGTGGATGACTCCCAAATCTTTATCTGAAATCATATTCTATCATACTAGCTCCAAATCTGTATCTCAGCTGCCCCTTGGACAATTCCACAGCGACATTTTGACGCCACTTCAAACCCCTGAAGTGCCAAACCTGATTCATTTATCTTTTGCTCAAAGCCAGTTCCTGATAAATTGAAGAAAGCCCTGCATAATTTGTAAAGGCAAGTACAAATATGAACTATTACTGTTTGTGTTTGTCTGCTATGATTTCTGGAAACAGTGTCTTTCTTGTGTAGCCTAAGCTGGCTTGCAGCTTTCACTTTCTAGTGACAGCTTCCTGAATGATGGAGTGAGTACTATGCTGTCAATGACAGCACTGTTGTTCTAGGAATCCAAGTATGAGACTCCAGAGTAGTCTTTCTTTACGTTCTCAATATCATCAATCACCACCACACTGATGAATCTTCAATCTTTATTTCTCACCTTACTTCAAGGAATGTACATTTGTAAATCACTTGGCACATGGTGACCAAAAACTTTTAGGTAAAGCCAGGCATAATGGGACATATCTATAATCCCAGTACTTGGGATGTAAAGATAATGGGATCAGAAAGTCAAGGCCACCCTAAACTTCAGGAGACCCTGTCTCAAAAATATTAGATGTACTTTCAAGTACCAGCTATCTCTCCTTGGATGTTTTTCTGGCACCTCACTCTCCAAATATCCCCAATTAAATGACTTTCTTTCCCTAAATCAGTTGTTTCTGACTTCTCAATATTAATTATTAAACACTACAGTCTATTCAGTCACTTAAAAAACTCAAAGATAAGTGTGGAACTAGAGCTCAGTGGTAGTGGGTACATGCATCATACCCTGGGGGGTATTTTTTAGCAATAAAATTAACAATAATGACAATGATTGTGATAATAACAATCATCTTCATCATTAATTCTAGAGGCAAATTGTTTCTGAATTTCTTCTCTTTCTTGGTACCTACATCTACTATCCTCTGAGCCACCAATATTAAAACAACAACAACAACAAAACAGCTTTAGATTCAGACCTAGACCTAAATTTGGTTTGACAACTTACTGTCTGATATTGGACAATTTTTTAAACCTTTTTGAGCCATGATTTCTTCCTTTGTAAAATGGTGGTGACATACTTATTTCATGAGGTTGCTTTCTGCAATAAATGAAATTATTGTGTATACAGTTCTGGTAACAAAGTAACTCTCAAAAAATGTATTCCCTCTGTTCAACTCACAATTCGATTACAAATAGCTTCTTTTCTCTATTTCATTTATCTCTGCCATGGTCTGTATTTCCTTTCTTCTACTGGCTTTATGTTTGGTGTAGTCTCCTTTTAAATTCTTTAAAGTGTAAAGCTAGGCTGTCGATTTGAGATATTTCTTCATTTTTTTCTGACAGAGCCTTATTCTGCTACCCAGGCTGGTGTCCAGTTCTGCAATTTGTGACCCTCCCAAGTAGCTGAGCGAACAGATGTGAGACACTACACTGGCTCCCTTTCTCCATTTTGTAATATAGTAATTTATAGATATGAAGTTTCCCTCTGGATACTGTTGTCACTATATTTTACACATTTAAAATAGTGTTTTGCATTTTTATTATTCTTAAAGTATTTCTGAATTTCTCTAGTAGTTTGTTCTTTGACCTGTGTGCTGTTTTTAAAATGTTTGCTTTGTAATAGTGAATTGTTTTATATCCATGTATTTGTGAATTTTTAAAACTTGTAATTACTTTAAAAAGTATTTTTGTGCATTGGCATTTTGCTTACATGTATATCTGTGTGAGAGTGCCAGATCTTGGACTTACAGACACTTTTGAGGTGCCATGTGGTTGCTGGGAATTGAACCCACATCCAATGGAAGAGCACTCAGTGCTCTTAACTGCTGAGCCATTCTTTAGTCCTGTATTTGCTAATTTCCAACCTTTACTTTTCTCTTTATTATTAAGTCTGTTTTGACTAGTATTAGTACAACCTGCTTTTTTTATTGGTATTTGTAAGAAATACCTATATTTCTTTTCACTTTCAATTATCTTGTGACTTTGTGTCTAAATTTTAACAATGTTTAAGCATGTGCACATGTAATCCTGGCACTCAAAAAGAAGCAGGACAACTGCCATAAATATTAGACTAGCATGTTATTCGTAGTGAATTTCAGACAAGTCTGGGCTATAGAGTGAAACCTTGGCTCAAAATAAAAATGTATCTCATAGGCAGCATATAATTGGAGCACATATTTTTACCTTTATGATGATATCTATTTTTTTGTTGTTTAATCCATTTACAGGTAAATGTTTACAAATATTTATGGACTTCTGCTGTCTTTCTACTTACAAAAATATTTTTTATATATTCTTTAGGAATTTCATACATGAGGCTCAGAAAGTTGGCTCAGAAGTTAAAAGCACTGGCTGTTCTTCCAGAGATCCTGAGTTCAATTCCCAGCAACCACATGGTGGCTCATAACCATCTGTAATGGGATCTGATGCCCTCTTCTGGCCTGCAGACATACATGCAGGCATAATGCTGTATATGTAATAAGTAAGTCTTTTTTTAAAAAAAAGAATTTCATACATGTATACAAAGTATTTTTATTGTATTTACCCCACAATCTACCTTCAAACTCTTAAACATCTCTAGTCATGATTCTCTCCCAATGACATACCCTCTTTTTTTATAATCACTTAAGTCCAATTAGTGCCTCTTATATGTGTACAGGTATAGAGCAATTCTAAAGCAGTGACAAACTATGGTGGAGCACATTCCTGAAAAAAAAAAAAAAAACTAGTTCTCTAGTTCTCTCTTTCCCTTTTTTATGCCAGTATTTTGTTTGTGTGTGTGTGTGTGTGTATGTGTATGTGTATGTGTGCATGCATGTGTTTGTGTGTGTGTGTGTGTTCCTTGGTTTCTCCACTATTATATTTTTGCCTTTGATTAATATTTTCTAGTATACAATTTTGATTTCTTCTTCATTTTCTTTTCTGTATATGTTATAGTTATTTTAGTAGTTACCATGGGGATTATAGTTAACATACTAAATTTATAATAAACTAGTTTGAATTGATACCAAATTAACTTTGAACATTAGCCACAATCTACTCTTGTCTAGCTTTAGCTCCATCCTTTTCCCTTACATAAACTTAATTTTTATATATAATTAATCTTTGTATATATACTCTTTAACATTGATTATGATATATACTTGCATTTGTCTTTTAAATCATATATGAAACAAATACAAGACTTACAAATAAAATATAACAATTCTAAAAATAAATATAATAATGCTAACTGTACAGTTAAACTTATCAGACATCTCTTTTTGTTTGTACAACTTTAAGTTGTATGTTGTTTCTATTCATTTCAGTCTAAAACCTTCCTTTTGTTTCTTCTTATAAGGACTAGGCATGCAGCTACCATTCACTATATTCCCTTAGCTTTTACTTATCTTGGGATGCCTCAATATCTGTTTCACTTTTGAAAGACAATTTCCAAACATATTGTTTTCAGGTTTTCCAAGCATATTATTTTCAGTTGAGGTATGAGTCAGCAACACCATTTCTAGGCATATAACAGAAGGAGTTGAGAAGAATGTTCTCAACAGAAATCTTCATAATGTTGGAGAAATAAATTCAGGAAAAATAATATTTGAATAGTAATAAGCTAGAAACAGCAAGGATATCAATAAAATTCATAAGATTAAATTAATCAAATAGAAGAAAATTATATGATAATCACAGTGAGTGCAGAGAACAAAGACAAAGAAATGCCATTAAAGAGAAAATGATATAGGGGAATAAGAAAATGATCTAGTAAGTATACTGTAAAGGAGGATAACATTTACAAATGGAATTAAACATTAGAAAGCGAACAACCCAAATTCCCAAACTAATGCAAGGAATTGATTTGCAAATCTAAAGGCTACAGTCTGTACTTCAAGCAAATTTAGTATATGAATTGAATTACATCATTACATTTAAAGAAGACAGCCAAAACCAGAAAGCAGGTCATGTACACAAAAGAAAAACTGCTTGATATCAGATGTGTTGCACCCCTTCAGATATAGGTAATATCAGAAGGCAATAGGAAAGTATCTATAACATTATAAAGCACAGGATGAATCAAGTATGAGGAAAATTTTTCGATGACATAAATTTCAGTATTAGTAGTAGTCACCATGGTATGTGTGTGACTGTGATGTATGTGGATGGGAATGTGTGCAGCCATGTGCATGGATGGAAATGAAAGGGCAACTTGTGGAGGTAGCCTTTTTTTAAACTTCCACCTTTATCTGGGTTTCAAGCATGGCACTCAGGGCACCAGGTTTGTGCAGCAAGTGCACAATGAAATATGTCACCACCAATTCCTTCCTTCCTTTCTTCTCACTTCCATCCTTCCTCCATTTATTTCTTGTTTTGTTGTTTTCTTAGTTTATTTGCCTGTTGTTTTTGAGACAGTCTTGCTATGTGGCCAAGGCTGGCCTCAACATTGCCATCCTTTCTCAGTTTACTAACTGTTGGGCTTATGAATGTAAGTCCCTAGACTTAACTTAATAGGCATTTTAAAGCCTAAAATAGCTCAGAATGCCCAGCAACCATGAACCCTCCTTGAGGGAGAAAAATAATTACTGAATGATGTTATATGCCATTAAATTAGTTAATGATGAATGACTAACCAAGAGAGAAGAATGTGTCAACTATAGAGAAAAGATTGGTAGTGAATATTTATTCTACTTAAACATAGCCTCAAGAATAAACTGTAGGCTATAAATGTATGAAACATGCAGGCTATAAATGTATGAACAAAATAATAAAATAATAAATGATATGTATTATAATTACTTGTACATATATATAACATGAGTAAGTGTGAAAATATCACACAATCATAAAATGGTTGATGAAAATATAAGAAATATACAAGTGTTATTTACTTCATCTTTTATGTCAGGGCATAAAGATATATTACATAAAACTGAAGCATAAATTTAGTAATTAATAATTATGAAATTTATTTTTATTTTTAATTCTACATTTTTACATTGGTTAGTCATAAAACATTCCCACTTTCCCAATTAATGTATGATTATTATGAAGGTTACCAATCCCGACTTATAAAAAGGAAGAAAGTGTATTTTGAAGACTAGAAATAAGAGCGTAGAGTTCAAATTAAACATCCGCCAGAATTGCAAACCTCTTATTACTACACAGTAGTCCCTTAAATGTCATAGCCTCACCAGGACTTATAAAGCAAAGGTAGATATTAAGGATTTGACTCCCTAGAGATTTAGGTGCATTAACCAGATAAATAAATCACTTTAAACATAGTACTGGAGTACACTAAGATGAATTCAAGATTCCTTACTGTGTCCAAGCGTGGAAAGAATGTCGTTTTAAGAGAATTGCTAAAAGTAGAATGATTAAGGGGTAGTTATTGATAAACTCTAGGGCAGGGGTAAAACCTGGATGAGGGCAGGTGACCAAAGGTACACAGACAAGGTATATCTTCACCGGGCAAAGTTCTTCTTTTTGGAAGCTTCCAGAGCAGTAAACTATGAGGTAAGTCGTGGTTCTACTGCAACTTTACAGCTACGTGACTGTGGACACATTTAAATTCTAAACTCTAGAGGCCACTACTTTCCAAACACTGTTCTTAGTTTTTACATCGCTGACGCTCTTATACCCAGGATCCCTCTCTTCCAGGGCAGGCTGCATATAGAACAAAGCTTCCTAACCAGGATTACTAGGCATAGCATTTTTATTCATGGTCTTTGGCAAGGCTCTGAAACTGGCAAGGCTTATGATTAAAACTCGTCCATTTACCTTGTTCCAGTTGAAACTCTTGCACTTTTTTAGTTGAATGGACACTCCTCATCCTGCTGCTTGCATCAATTCCTGTCCTAATCCTCCACCAGCTAAAGTCCTTCAAAGATTGGCTGATAACAGAGCAAATAGTGAAGGTGGGGCAGAGATTAGGGAAGCATTTATAGGGAGAAGTTTTAACCTAGTGGGATTATGTGGGCAAAGGGAATAGTCCAATTTGCTGGACATGCAGGGTAGATTTCTGGGAGAAAAGATTAGGAGCAAATGTGGAGACTTTGTTCCACTGGGTTGATGCTTTTAAAATTAACTTGTTTGACAATGGGTAGGTTTAGAAAGTTTTGTCTTGGGGGTGATATGAACAGGGTGAAGTGCTGTTCTCTAAAAGCTCCGGTTAAAATGTAAATTGTATTCCCGGAGAGGGTAATGTTTAGTTCAACACCTTAAAAGGTCTATTATCAGGGAGCAAGGTGCCTTAAGGTACTGGCTCACAGGCATGGGGCAAGGTAATATTGATTATAAAGGAAAAAGGAAAAACTCTGCACCTAAGGTGGAGGGACAAGACCCCCTCCTTTGGTGTCAGACTCATGTTTGAGGAACAAATAAATAATGTATTATAGTTCTTTAGCCTCATCTTTCTCACAGCCTCCTTTGAAAAATCTAAAATGCAGGGCTGGAGAGATGGCTCAGCAGTTAAGAGCACTGGCTGTTCTTCCAAAGGTCCTGAGTTCAATTCCCAGCAACCACATGGTGGCTCACAACCATCTGTAATAGGATCTGATGTCTTCTTCTTGTGTGTCTGAATACAGTGACAGTGTGCTCACATATTTAAAACAAATAAATCTTAAAAAGAGAAAAATCTAAAATGAGACTAATGGCTGCCTTGTCTAACATATATTTGAGACAATCAAATGAGGCAGCAGGTTTTATAAAATTTTGCAATTGACAATTGCTGGAATAGTATAAGTGATATAGCTTATTTTTCTAACACATAGTACCTAGTAGAGAGGTGGACACTCTGTAACATTTATTAAAGTTTAAATTTACTGTATTTATATATTATATTTTATAAAAATTATATGCAGATGAAAAGTTTCTTAAACAGCAAAGACTAAAATAAGAAAAACAGTCTAAGGTGATGGTCAATTTAACTTAGATTTCAGAAGATATAAGGATGCTTAAGAAAGAGAACGAAAAATTATTTACCATTACTCTCGTAATAGCTGCTGAAAGATATATGAGTGCATTGCTAATACCCAACTATTGCTTAAAAGCCTATCATTACTGTGTAATTCAATACAGGCTCTGAGTAGTTCTCTGTGTTATTTAATTTTAAATAAGTGATCCAGTATGTTTTGCATATTAAAATCATTTATTGTTTTTAGTTTTTAGTATAAGAAGTGGTAAATTATTTTGCTCAAAATATTTTATATCAGTAGTTATCAGTTTCATTATACCTGGTTTTATTTTTCCTGGAGTGAAGTGATCATTTGAGGGCTTTATCTAAATTTAAGGAGGATAAAATAGGGTCTACAAATTTAAAAATATTGTCTAATTTTCAAGCCGCAATCTAATAGGACCTGCATTGGACATTGTGAAGTGCCTTGACAGTGACTTGTGCTACACCGTATTTGCAATGATTTTGTTCTTTGTCTTTCTTCTGCTTGTCTGCTTCCTTAACTATAGCTTAGTCTGTTTGACCCCTCTTAACTTCATAAAATGCTCTCAAATTGATATAAATCAGTGAAATATATAGGAGTAAAGGAAGAAATGAGACTGATCTATGGAACGCTCATTTCTTAGAAAAAGCATTGTGAGTTTCCAGACCTCAGGTCCAGTACTGTTTAGATACTTACTGCTTTTGCTAAGTCACTTTCTGTCTCAGAGCCACAGTTTCTCCATATGCAAAATAAATTACTTTAGTAGATTATACAGAATACATCTATCTCTATCAGTTGAATTTCCATGTGTGAGATTAACATTGATAAAATCCTGTTCATTGCTCATAGTGAGTGATATCAAAAGGCACGTAAATATGTAGGTGCTGGCCCTCATGATTTCATTACTTTATACAGAACTCTTGGCAAAATAATGTGGAAGTAAGGCCATTTGACTAAGTATTCAGTTTGTAAGATTGGGACTTTTTGATAGTGCACTACACCTTTCGAAACACTTGGTATTTAAGTTTATCACAACCCACAGAGCAAGGAACATATAATGGCACAGGCTTATAATCCAAACCCCGAGGAAGCTGGGGTTGTAAGATCTTGGAATCTGTGTCAGCGTGGGGTAAATGATGAGACACAGTGCTAAAAGATAGCGTAACTCTCATAGGAGTCGATGGATGCTTTATTATAATGTCCTTTCCACAGCTCCATTTTAGACCTGTTAAATAAGAAAGGTGTAAAGGTGGAGACTGGGTTTGCACACTAACTAGCTCTTTAGCACAATTCTAACACTTTGATTACAACACAATACTTGCTTGCTGCAAGAGTGAGGGTGAGGAGGTATTTATTCAGGGCACTCAGTACTTGAAAACAAAAACCCTGTTTGAAGAACAAGACATGCAATAGAATGTGTAAGTAACAGTAGGACATAGTAGTATACACCTAGACTCCTAATGCTTGTGAGGCAGAAGTACTTACACCAGCTCACCAGAGTCATATCATACTGTGACATATTGAGATTCTACTTTGAAATAAAAAATAAATAAAAATTAAAAGATAGCAAATATGGTAAGCTTGAAACATGATAAATGTCACCTGAGAAATGGCCTGAGTGTATCTTAGTGGTAGAGTGCTTTCTCAGAATGTACAAGGTCCTTTGCCAGACTCCAGAATTAAAAAGTACAAAGACAGAGAAGGAAATACAGAGGAGAGTGACATTTTAAATTTTAGACACAGAAAAATAATACTCTGTAGCTACATTTTCAAAACTATCCCCACCTCATCTTCTGGGATTCCAAACTACATGAATACTGAAATCTCCTATATAAAAGTAGTATATTTGCAAATAGCTTACATTTATCATCCTACATATTTTTAAACACCTCTAGATTATTATAGTACCTAATACAATGGAAATTATAAATGGTTATTGTATTGTTCAGAAAACAATAACAAGAAATAATTCATACATGATCAGTACACGTCCAATTAAAAATACTTTTCAGAGAGCAGTCAG
Organism: Arvicanthis niloticus; assembly: GCF_011762505.2. Taxonomy (NCBI): domain Eukaryota; kingdom Metazoa; phylum Chordata; class Mammalia; order Rodentia; family Muridae; genus Arvicanthis; species Arvicanthis niloticus. The sequence continues at coordinate 63,502,773 of NC_047679.1, forward strand.
TCTAATCCCGTAATACAGAACTCACAGATGAGAGAGTCTAACCATATCCATTACATTTTCCTAAAAGACAGGATCGTGACTGTCTTACTGAGGTGTTGAAAATTTCTCTTTGAAAAAGAGGATTTCCTGACAGTTTTCAAAGCCAACTTGTCAGCAGCTTCTCTGCACTTGAGGTTCCTGATAGGAAAAAGAGTGGAGAAAAGAAAAGAAAAGAAGAGAAAAGAAAAGAAAAGAAGAGAGTAAATGAGAGGGACAGAGAGACGAGAGAGACACAGAAACACAGAGAGAAGGCAGAAAGGCAAAACTAAGTCGTATAAAATAAAAAATCAGTGGCTATGAGTGATTAAATAACACTGGAAGGAGTTGAAAAGCAATAGGCAAATAGCTTTTTAGTTTAAGTAATTTGTCATATAAAGAAAAAAAATTAGTTTGACTTGGTGTCTAACCTGCAACAGGATCCACTGGAGATCTTGGTGCTCATCCAAGTGACTCTCTTCATGAAGTGCTGAGCCCGTTTCAGGAGGGCTTTCGCTTTAGAATGCTTTTAAAGAGGTGGTGCTTAAAAAAAAAAAAGTATCCAAAGCCTTTTGCTCACAGCTATATACTAATTTACCAGACAGACAAATCCCTCTGGGTGACAGTGTTAGCCTGAGGTACAATGAAGAGCTCTATCTTGTGACTTTAGGACAAAGGGACATCCCACCCAGAATTATACTCCTTACTAGGCTATCTAAAATTCCCAGCCTCTGTTAAAATGCAAATATCATTCCTGGAAGCAGTAACACATTAACCAGTTCACACCATTAACATTAAATAGTTTCCCAGATGAGTTTTAGCAGGTTTTCTTGCAAGAAAAGTTCTAAAAGCATGGAATAAATGCCAGGGAATTTAGATTCTTATTCAGAAGAAGGAAAACAAGGAGAGGAAGATGATATTGAGAAAAATGCTAGGAACTGAGTCCTTTTGGTAGGAGGCCTTGAGCTCTTGAGCTACCTCTTGGGTTTCTGGAAAGTGTTCCAGAAAAGGAACATTAATGGAAGATGCTTGGGGACAGGAAGATGAGGTGGGAGGAGAAAAGTCCGTGAAGACCAATTTCTTTAATAACTTTGTATGAGTTCTCTAGAGTTTAGTATCTTTGTTGATAAAATAAGTGAGATTGATGAGATAATATCTGAACTCCTTTGCCAGGGTTACATACTAGGATATTTTGTCAAAAATTTTTTTGCTCCCCTACAAAGGACATTTAGCTTCCAAAAAAGTTGAATTCCTAGGACCTTGGCAGGTAACAAGCACCGTGATTAGAAATGGGAGACAAAGGAAGAACTTAGCAATAACTTGCTGCATGATTTTTCTGCTGATAAAATTTCAATAAATCACCCATTGGGTTGAAATTACTAAAGAAACTGTACTCTGGCCGAGATTAGATACCTATACATAAAGACAAATAACTAGAAAGAATGTGTAAAGTTTTTCAGTTCCAACTATTTTGTGGCAAATGAGCAAGAATAACTCTATCTGAACCAGCAGAAAGGAAGAGCTCATGAGTCTTCAACCTGATGATATTACAAAAATTCTCTAAAGAAAAAAAAAGTCACAAAGAAATTTCTTGGCCATTACATAACACTCATCTCACAAGAAATAATGTCATTGTAAAGTCTGTGTGTGTGTGTGTGTGTGTGTGTGTGTGTGTGCGTGCGCGCGCGCACGCTCTTTCAGGGGCTTACATTCTAGGATTGTTTTGCTTCAATTTTTTTTTTTTTTTTGCTCCCCAACAAAGAACCTTTAGCTACTAGGAAATTTGAATTCCTAGGACATTGGCAACTAACAGGCACTGTGATTTTTTCCCCTCATCTATATAAAAGTTCTGATACTCGTAGGATAATAAAGAATCTCTAATTCATATATTGAGAAACAGTGTAACAACAAAGTAGTTAAGGAAGATATTTTAGAAACCTCTACTGGTGGCAATGGGATTAGCAAAACAGAGCAAGGGAATTAAGAAGGGTAAAAGGGATAGAAAGCATATCTACTTTTAAGCAAAATTATGACTGTGTTTTTTTCTTGAATGCAGCTAATATTCTCTCCACCAGTCTTTTTTTCTTTTTTTTTTCTTTTTTAATTATAATGTCAGAGATCAAACTTGAAGGCCTTGTACATGCTAGGCAAGCATTATAAGTTCTGGGCTATGTCCCCAGCCCCTAGTGGTAGCATTTCTACCTCCCTTCTGAACATTTAGTAAAAGCCTTAAGTAAGAGAGAGAGAAAGCTCTCTGTGCACCTCAATGACATAAGCCACTTCTTGGGCAAGGGGTCTTACCAGGGTGCAATTCCTTCTGGTATTCCAAAAGACAATTTTACTTATTTCTTTACATTAAATATCCAACTCCTAGATAGCTCTTTAAAATTAATTGTTCATATATATATATATATATATAAAATATTTACATATATAATATTTTAATATATAAATTATATATTATATAATAAATAATATAAATACATACTTTAAATATTCATATACATTAAATATTTTATACTTATAGTATAATATATATTATATAAATAATGTGATAATATAATAAATATATAATAAATATATTTATATATTATATTTTATATATGTATAAATATATATTATACATTTATATATTTACATATTTATATGTACATATTTATATAGTTATATAGTTATCATACATGTTTATACATAAAATACATATGTTCATATATAATATATACATATAATAAATAAATATATATAATAAATATAATACAGTATATACATAATATAATAAATATATTAAAATGTATTTATAAATCTAATATCTAATAAATATATAAAGTATTTATATATAATTTATATATAATTCATGTATATTTACATGTTCATATATTATACATACTTATATTTTATATATCACATATAAATAGTTATATAATTCATGTATTCTTACATATAAATTATATATAAGTATATATAGAAAAACAATTAACAGTGGCCTAACGGTGGCCTAGAACATATATATATACATATATATATATATATATAGATATATATATATAATTAGCTTATGGTAGCCTAGAACTCACTCCACCCCAGGGTGGTTTGAAACTCATGATAGTCCTCCTGCCTCAGCCTCCTGAGTGCTGGGATTACAGGTATAAGCTACCAAGCTCAGTTTAATTTATAGAGCTGTCAGCGATTAAAACACGTAACCTTCCTAATCCTTTTAATGAACCATTCAGGTAATCTTTACTCTCAAAGTAGGTTCTCATGAAATACAGAAGTACCTATGCATAACATTTTCTCATCTAATATTTTCCCAGAGGTTTGCTAGCATATTTACATCTGAGACATCAAAAAGTAGTGAATCTTGTTTCTAATTCCTCTAAGGAAAGCAGTGGAAGGACCCATGGCTCCAGCTGCATATGTAGCAGAAGTTGGCCTTGTCAGACATCAATGGAAGGAGAGGCCCTTGGTCCGGTGGTGAAGGCTCGATCCCCCCAGTGTAGGGGAATGCCAGGGCAGGGAGGTGGGAGTGGGTTGTTGGGTGGGTGGGGGAGCATCCTCATAGAAGCAGGGGGAGGGAGGATGGAATAGTGGGGTTCCAGAGGGGAAACAGGGAAAGGGGATAACATTTGAAATGTAAATACATAAAATATCCGAGAGGGGGAGAGAGAGAGAGAGAAAGGGACCGGGACGGAGGGAGGGACGGAAGGAGGAACGGAAGAAGGGACGGAGGGAGGGACAGAGGGAGGGAAGGAAGGAGGAACAGAGGGAGGGACAGAGGGAGGGACAGAGGAAGGGAAGGAAGGAGGAATAGAGGGAGGGACAGAGGGAGGGACAGAGGGAGGGACAGAAGGAGGGACAGAGGGAGGGATGGAGGGAGGGGCCGAGGGAGGGGCCGAGGGAGGGACTGAGGGAGGGAGGGAGGGGGAGAGAGAGAAGAGTCAAGAGGGGGCGCTAGTGAGATGTCTCTATGGTTAAGAGAACTAGCTGCTCTTCCAGATGTCTTGTGTTCAATTCCCAGCAACCACATGGTGGCTCACAACCACCTGTAATGTGATCAGATGTCCTCTTCTGGCATGTAAGTGTACACACAGATAGACCATCCATATACGTAAAATAAATAATTCTTTTAAAAAAGAAAGTCAAAGAGGCTTACACTCAACCACTTCCTTTGTTTTCAAATTGCTACCATTTAAATGGAACTCTAAACATAAGAAAATACATCAGTGATTTTCATTTTCCCCATCCCTTGCTATCATGTGTGAGTCACTGTTCAAATCGCTATTTTGCTAGGCAACCCAAGGCTGTCTGCGTCTTTCTCCTTGCTTTAGTCATTCCACAAGGCGTGACTTCCCCTGAGATTTGGGAATTGCAGTTCCTGTTATAACTGACATAGTTGTCAGATGGATTTGTACAGCACAAGCTTTTCACTGTCCTGATTCAGGCCATAGTGACAATAAACCAGGCCAGTGGAATGTTTATGTCAACAAATAGGCTTTGAGACTATAAAAGAGTATCAATATCTGCTAACATGTCACTGCTCTCCCAAAATGAGGTTAGATTTTGTACATGAAACAAGAACTGAGCTCGATTCCCCAGTGTAGGGAACACTGAGGCAGGAGTAGGTGGGTGGGGAAGCACCCTCTAGAGGCAGGGGGGAGGGGGAATGGGATAGGGGGGTTCCGGAGGGGAAACCGGGAAAGAGGATAACATTTAAAATGTAAATACATAAAATATCCAGTTTTAAATAAAAGAACTGAGCAAAGCAATAAACCCTTTCCTTCTACAAATTTATCTCTGGTCTTGTCAGTGATATGAAAGGAAGCTAACAATTGTAACTTCAAAATAAAATTAAACAACTTAAAAATCTACTTAAAAATCTTTCGCTTTTCAGAACTGTACAAAAAAAGAGAGAGATGTAGTCCTGGATGGTCTGAAACTATGTAGTCATTCTGGCTTTGAATCAAGTTCCAGAATTACAGGCATATACTTCTACCCCGGCGTAAGATTGCATTCCTGTTTCTGCAGGGTTTTGTTTTGTTTGTTTGTTTGTTGTTGAGACAGTTTTCAATATGTAGCCCAGGCCGGATCTAAACATTTGTTAATCTTTTCTCCTGCTTCCTAGGATTCCAAGTCCCGGGATTCGAAACTAAGAAATTCATACGGAGTCCAGAATGTGAGTACATGCCTGTAATTCCAGCACACGCACGTGCTCCGTGGAGGCGGAAGAATCAATTCTAGTCCAGCCTCTGTACAGTGGCTAGTGTAGACTCTGCCACACCATACCCTACATCAAAATCAGTAATAAAACAAATTTGGCATTTTATTCCAGTTACACCAGTTTTCTGAGTTCACAGAAAGACAGTGTAGGGGAGCGCATTGCTCTCTCACTTTACCTGTTACCAACAAAACAGAGAGTAAACAATTATAACAGTAGCAACAAGAAATAACAAGAAAATAATATTACCTGAGTGAGGCTCTAAAAGAAACGCTCTGCCTGCTCTGTTGCGAGCTTCACGGCGACTGTTGCGACTACTGCGACCGCGGTGACCTCTCACTAAGGAAAACTCCCAAGCCTTTCTTTCCATTGGGAAGATAAGGAAAGTGGAGCAAAGAGGTAAGGATACAGGAAGTGATATAGGACTGGAACGCAAGCCAGTGTGGCTCCAGGGTTAACACTTAATCAATGGGTTAAACTGCCTTAACACCTTGTAGCACTTTAGTCCCCAGGCCCATCCTAGAGTAGTCAATGGCCTAAATTAGTACCTTTCAAATCATTGTCACAATCTCACTCACAGGAAAATCATCCAAGACATTTGTTTAAAAAGTATGCTGCAAATGAGGGCATCCCACCAGTATACATTCGAATCCCACCAGTGAGCCTTGTTAGTTGGGTTTTTAAATACAAATATTCCAAGCGACTTCTCCCCGTTTGAGAATCTTTTTGTACAAACTCTGTGCTCCGATGTGCCTTGAGGGTATGTCGGTACAATCCAGCTACCTATCTCCTGCCAGGCTTCCCAGTGAGGAACACAGTTCTTTGAATTTAGTGGCGTCTCGGGTCTATCAGCCTGTATCCTCCAAGCAGATAGAATCTGATTCTATAAGAAAGTCCCATTATGTTTTTACCAAGCTATTGAAATTCTCATCATTTCTTTCCCCTTGAGCTCTTAGCAGCTTTCAGATCAAGTGAAATGATGTTGTTACCTGTTATTTTGTATTTCCTGTGAGTAACTGCTAAATACTAACAATCTGTTAAAAAAGAATCGAGTTTGTACCGTAGCATTTAGAATTATTCCTGAAAACCATAACAGATTTGTAACAGCAGCTGTTTCAGAAGAACACAAAATTTCAATTTTATAAAGGCAGAAAAATATGATTTAGGCAGAGCTAAAGTTTACAAATGTTGATGGTACTGTTTTAGTTAAATTGTCACATTGCTAATAGTTCACTCTTAAATAGAATACATCTACGTCACTGCCTTATCTACCTTTCTTTCCCTCCACTTCTCTTTGTTCAGCGGCTTTTGCTTTACGGCTTCTACGGGAGAATCGGGCATTAGAAAAGTCATCCAGGGCCTTTACTATTGCAACTAAACACACCGCTTCATCTATATATTCTGTATCCCCAGATCTGGTTCTAACTGGAGCAATGAAGGACTTATAGGATAGGAGAAAAACTATAGGATCTTTAGGACAGACTGTTCTCAGAGTCCATGTGATTGATCCGCCCGGAGCCATGTGAAACTTCAGGGGTCCAGATTCGCACAGGTGACTTTCCCGAGTCTCTGAGAGGCACCCAGGCAAGTTGCACATGTAGTTATTTTTATTATACTTGCTAAAGCAAATAATTTATTACTACTGGTTCTAAAATAATATACCATAGTTTAAGTTTCAACACCCCCCACCAAAAAAAAAAAAATCTTCGTCTACCATATTGCAAGAATTTCCTATTTTCTAAGTAATCCAGAACCTGTGAAATGCATTCCAAATAGACATATTTTTAAACTAAAGTAAAAATATATCCCGCTGAGACTGAACAACCTCACTTACCTGAAGTGAGACTTCAAACTGCAGCTCCGAGGTCAGATCAGATTGTGCAGGAAAGAAGCACCTTCGGTCTTTCACCTAAGGCCGGTCTTTCTGGCTCTGGAGGCTACTGTGGGTTTTCTGCCCTTTGGAGTCCCAGAGCGAAGTGGCTCAAGCAGAGAACGTCTGTTCACCGGTCTCCCAATTTATATGCTCACTCCCAACAAACAGGAGGGGTCATGACCCAGTCCCAAGCTCTGTTTTCTCTTATGTCCTACTTATCAGTTCTCAATCAGGACCTGAGTTGAGATGAACGGGTTTGGTATCTTCCATGCAAAGCAGAAATGCTCAGTAAAAACCACCAGTGATCCAATCTCATCTAAAGCAACGCCAGCATTTTTTACTTCCTTGTTCTGTGAGCAGTGCCTCTAGACAAGTTTTAAATGCAAAGAACTTGATTCAGTACTCAATATGTGCAATGGCAAAGGAAATAATGCCTGCACATATGTCCCAGAGGAAAATTACTTGTAATAAACCAAAGTTTGGTCTTTTATTCTGTCAAGGCTTCAGAATAACCTGCTTCAGTAACAAAAAACATTTTTTTTTGTATACTACTGGGCACATGGCATTATGCTAGATGTCCTCATGATTTGATGTTGTTTAGGGAAAATTGGCCTCCTGCTTTTTGAGTAGAGAAACTCCAATTAGGAGTAAAAGCTTCACAAGGCTGTTCCTAGGTCAGTAAACAGAACTGAATAAAACCAGAAGAGAAAAATTTCTCTTTATAACTTGGTCCAAGCAAAATAAAGAACCACAGTGCTGGATTATAACTCACTGTGTATATGAAATAAAAATCCACACACAACAGCATCTCTATTTGATATTATCATCTGTAATGTAATTTTCATTATTTAAAATTTGAAAATATTGTACATCAACTCAAAAATACTCATTTTAGTTTAATGTGTAGCCAATAGTTTTATAAAACCATATTGAAAATAAATATATTACTAATTTATAAAAAATATCAAACCACATTTTGTATAAATAAATTAATGTATAAGTAAGTTAAACGAAAGTATGTATTAGGTGGGGGGAATGGGGAAAGGGGATGCCATCTGAAGTGTAAATAAAATATCTAAAAAAAAAGAAAGTATGTATTAGTAAAAGTTCAGCTAGTAGGTATAAAAAAGAGTGTAACTAAAAATTGTTTTATTGAAACTACCACAGTAATAACTATTTCATTCACATATGAAGAAGCTAGTGACTGAACCATTATAAAAATAGAATGCCTAGACCAAAGCATCTGCCTATAAAATAATTATCAGAGAAAAAATGACTTTAGAACAGAGAAACCAAAGGATCAAAATTAATATCAATTATAATAGGACATATAGAAATCATTTGTTTCATGAGATGATAAACCTAAAATGAAGAAAATTCTACAAAATAAATATCAAAACTCTTTAAAGGTGTCAAGGTCCTGAAAGTAAAAGGAAGATCTTAACGTCACTTCACTTGAAAAGAAACCAAGGCAATTAACGTAGTATACGATCTTAAATTTACATAGTAGATAAGAAAAAGTTCATTGCCAGGCTTGGTGGCACCAACCTTTAATCCTAGCACTTCTGGAAAAGAGGCAGGCAGATCCCTGCAAGTTTGAGGGCAGCTAGGGGTACATAGTGAGATTCTGTCTCAAAAACACGTTCATAGTTGTAGCCATTGGTAGATTTTAAAAATGTCTCTAATGGGCTTAGAATAAATCATTTAGATCAGATATTACTATCCTGTAGTTAATTTCATGATTTAAAAATTATGCTATGGTTATGAAAGATGACGATGACTGGGGAAGTTGATGAAAAGTATCTAAGTATCTGTTCTACAGGACTAAGGGTAGTGGAACAATGGTCCCGTGTTCAAAACAAAAAAGTAAGCTGAGTATGTAATCTCAGCACTTTCTGGGATGGGGGTGGTGGTGGTGGTTGGAGATCATTACTGATTCAAGGTGACCCTCTGCTATAAAAAAAAAAGCATTGCAACTATTCTGATCTCCATTAGACTCTGTCTTTTTAAAAAAGTGTCATATAGCTGTTATGATTTTTGTCTGAAATTATAAAAGGCAAAAATCAAGACAAAAATACAATTACAAGTTGAATTGCTAATGAACGCAACACTTGTCTTTGTTTCCTTATTAACTTGCTCCAACATTTTGGATGTGATGTTGCTTGGTAATAATATGGGCTTGGAAAGATTCAATATGTATTATGTTGAACAAATCTCATCTTCTAGCTACACCAAGGCACAGAAGACCCCTAAGTGAAGTCTTTTCTCAGAGTTCACTATAATTAAGAGTAAAGACATACTCAACTAAGACAAAGACCTGTAATTAGTGTTGTAATAGAGATTAGATAGTGTATTATAAACACTCAGGAAGAGTTGATTTCTACCTTGAGTGTATCAGAAAAAAAGGTCACTGACAAATTAATTTTTGGGTTAGGATTTAAGAGCTAGCAGGATATTAACGGGCACAGTTTGGGAGTTATTTGGTAGTAAAGGATGTACAGGGCTAAGAGAATGACAATAAGAAACCTCAGAAAAGGAAAGAAAGTTCAAAGACCACTCTACCTCAATGGCTCAGCATAACACATTTGTACTTTTTCTTCTAAGATACAAACTGCTATCACTTGATTATTATGCTTTTGGTTACTGATGAAATTTTAGGCTCACATATTCAAAATGCTCAGTTTGTGAGGTATCTTAGGAATCTATCTAATGACTTTACCTTTCTGCTGAGCTAACTGTGGGGCTCATCTAAGACCTTACAAAAGGAGTGGCAACAGAAAGTCTAGGACTTCAAGTCTGTCTCCAGCTTTATCACTCCATCTCCTCTGACGTTGTGAAACTTTCTTTAAACTTTGAGATCAGTGGGATGCATTGATCCTCATGCTGGATTCTCCAGGTTCTTATCATCCCAGGATTAGGTCATCCTGCATCTGGCTCCCTTTCTTTGTGCCTTTCCTATCTTTGTGATAAAGTTTCACAGTGAATATAGGCATAAAGGAACAGTTTCAAGGTACTCTGTGACAGCCACCAAATAGCCAGCTATTAGCTAACTTTAACGTTCTATTGTCAGGTAAGCCCACTCATATGTTCGTTTCTTCTGGTTGTAATTGGCTGATGAATCATTCTTCAGTCTAAAACAAAACAATCAACAGAAAAGCCAAATTATCCTGTCATTTGCATCTTTTCAGGTGAAGTCTTCTTAGGCAACCTACACACCACTCCCTCAGAATCATGTGCTTACTTTCCTTTTTGAAAAGATGACTTACAAATTCTAAAAATGCACTTGCTGAAATAGTAATGTTTCCAGAAGTCATGAAGATAGTCCAGGACATGAGGGAGGAAGTTAGGTCAGAGGCTGGAAATGAATAATTTCTTCTCTGTACCTACACAACTGTCTGTGTGCTCACTGAAGGCTTATCTCTAACAATTTGCTCCTTGCTGTAAAAGCAACCCTATCATCTCTCAATTCATCACTCTCATCTATGTGCATGTAGGTCAGATTTATGTGCCTGGCATAGACAATTGCTGGAGAAAGGGAGTAGGGATTTAGAGATCTTCTCACCTCGATGCTCACTAGGCCTGCCAGGTCAAAGGGACACCGAGAGCTCCTTCTGGAATTCTAAGCTGTTTGCCAGTAAATCTTGAGATTCAGATTGCTGAAGAAATAGTCCCTGTTATTCCAAGAGACAAAGTTAAATCCATTTAAATTTGAAACCAAACATCCAAGCTTGCCTTGAATAACAATGAGAAAAGCACAGAGACATGGACAGAAGCAAGACACCGTGGCCAGCTCAGCAAAAGGGACACTGAGGTTTCCTTTGTTAATGAGTAATTAAAGGCAGAAGAAACTGCTAGTTTTCCTACTCTTCTGTTTAGAAGCAGCTGCTCTTATGATCAGGATCACAATTAGAATACATGAAGGCTCTGACTTTTAGTCTGAGACACACATATCTACCAAATTAATGGAGATCATATTGTCTGTTGCCTTTCTTTCATTCAGCATGTATCTCCAGGATTCCTATGTCCTGCAAGCCAGTTTGTTCTCATTGAACAGAAGTTCTAAAGAGTGACATGCTTGTCTTCGATTTTCTTTTCCTATCTAATACTTCTGTCTATTTCTTCCTCTCCCACCATCAAATGTGTCTGTCCATTGTCATATTTTGCCAGGATATTGTACAAAGAACTTACTTAAATGGTTGAGACTGGTGATTAGATACATTCTCCATCACAGAAATATTCATATTTTAACAAGACCTATTGATCCTTTAAAGAAGGAGTTGAGGGCTCCAGAAGAGCAGAACAAGATACCACATTTTGGGTAGTGGTTTTTTTGAAACAGTAACTCACTGTATACCTAAGATTAGCCTTGAACTGGCAATCCTTATGCCTCTTAACTTCTGGAATTACAGGTGTGTTTCATCATACTCAGTCAAGATACTTAAGAAAAGTAGACAGCTTCTTATATACTTCAGGCTGGCCTCAAGCTCATCATTTAGCCAAGGTTGACATTGAACCCCTGATCCTACAGCTTCTACCTTCCAAGTGTTAGATTATAGGTATATGCCATGACTCTTTAAGAAACTTTTTTTAGCTCTTCATATCACTGATTGAAGCACAACCTGGCTACCGATTTTACCCTATGCATAAAGATATCCCAATACAGTAGAGAGCTGTATAGATGGTGCTATGATAGCAAACAGTGTGTTTATTGTATACTCCATATAAATAACCTACATGAGTTAATAATACAGAGCACAAACAAATTAGGTTTCTAATATGGGTTCACTGAGAAGATGAGCAGTTACTAATTGAACTTTTTCTTCAATAACCCATCTTCTCCATCCACATACCCCTCTTGTTACTTCCCCTAGGACTGCTAAAATTGCCTCCAATATAACATTCATTATCCATCCTGCTCAAACCCACACCACTTTGGATGCTGCTAATTAGCTCTCTTTATGGATGGACACCATCTGAGAATTATATAATGAGAACAACCACGAGGTATATGACTTTTAATCTTTAGCTCATATAGCTGCTTTGTAGACATTTCTAGCCATTCTGAGGCAGAGAACATCTTCATAATTTAGATGCTATCAGAAGAATAGGATTTTCTGTTTTATATCTTAGCTACAAAACAGTTTCTGAGATGGCAAATCAAAAATTGGAAGCCACTTCAAACAAATTAAACATCATCATAGTCAATATGTTTTTCCTTTCCTTTTACTGTTTCTATAATAGGTTCAAAGTCACAGAGTTGGGCTTCTCAGCCCCGGGGAAGCAAATTATCTCCAGGGACAGCATGACATTTTCCAAAAGGAAATTATCTTTAATTCTAAGCTGAAGGAAATAAATATTACCCAGACAAGCATTTTTTTAGGAAGCAGGTGGGGTCATATGTGTATTAAAAATCAAGCAGATGACAAGGTTGTCTTGACTTTCCCCTATATCAGAAATAAATAAAGGGGAATACGTAGGTAGCGAGAAAGCTGACAATGGAGTCCTCTCAACTAATTCTCTCAATGTAAGAGACTCAGGCATGAGTGGAATTAAAAATATATATCTTACACAGTCATCTGAAGGTCGATGCCCCAAGCAGACTCCTTTCTGGAGTAGAGAGTTCCAAAGGCAAAAAGAGCTGTTTTGGCTTAAGGCAGAGCAGAACATCCTCAGGACCTGAGTGGCAGGTATACATTTTGGGTGACAACATGGGGCAAGATGCCTATCCAGCAACTATGTATGTAAAAGAGGTCCTAAGAATGAGAGATGTGTGATTCACCATTGAAATAGGAGCCCAAGGAATTCCATTCTGCCATTGTGTGTGAGGGTATGGATTAAAATTAACATTTCTTAAGAGGCAGCAATAAGCACTGTAAACTAATATGGCAAGAAAATCCATGTGACAGTTTAAATATACTTATGAACAGAACTTGTAAAGTTAACTTGTAAGGCCTGTCAGTTTAAGGTATCAAGGAAATCAGTAGTGTAGGTTAACGATTAAAATTGAGGCCTGTGCTCTTGGTTGACTATTTTGTTAAAAAAAATCCTTTCTTTTACTAAAAGTTTCTTTAATATTTTAATAAAATTGATTTGTTCTTTATTTACACTTGTCAGATCTAATGAAAAGGTAAGTTTCAAAATTTATGCTTGCCTAATTTCTTTCTTACCAATAAAGATGTGTTTAAAGGAGGATATAGCTCAGTTGGGGAAGTCCTTACCTTGCAAGTATGAAAACCTTTATCAGGTTCCTAGAGCCCATACTAATACTAATACTAATACTAATACTAATACTAATAATAATACTAATAATAATAATAATAATAATAATAATAATAAAAACACCAACCTTGGTGTGGTAGCCTGAATACCAGAAAACCAGCACAAGAAAATTGGAGACAGGAAGTTCCTGGGGCTTACTGGCCAGCCAGCCTGGCCTACTTAGTGAGTTTCAAGCCAGTGAGAAAACCTGTTTCACAAAATAAGATAAATGACAACTGAGGAACAACAGCTGAGGTTGTCCTCTAGTCTCTACACACAATCATACACCACACACACACACACACACACACACACACACACACACACGGAAGAAACAGAGAGACCAAAAATCAAAAGAAGAAAAGAAATATCCTACCATCTACTGTTGCCATTATCTGTCACCTGTTAACTCTTGACAAGATGATACATAATCCACTGAGTTATTATGAAGATTAGATGAGTCAATACACATAGATGTTTAGAAGACTATCATAGTGAATATTTAATTCTTGCTATTTTATGCTCATCATTAACTCATTATATATAATGTAATTAAATACAAAATTATAAAACAATATGATTATAGACAAAGTTGTTCAGTGAATTGAACTTTCTGAGTCAGTTTTGGTGATAGACACCTGAAATCCCAGTATTAAACAGGTGAAGAAAGGAAGATTAGGAGTTTAATGCCTACCTCAGACAGATAATGAGTTCAAGACTAGTTATAGCTACACGAGATCCCATTTCAAAAGAATAAAAAACAGCTTGATAAATAGTTCAATTTGACCTAACAGTTCTTTAAAAACACTCTTATAGGCCAGGACAAATTTATTATTTGGCAATCATTCTACTAGGTGGCGTTTGACTGTTTGGTGTTTGTTTATGAGACAGGATCTCATGTAGCCCACTCTGTCCTTAAAGTGCTGATATTCTTGATTCAACTTCTTGGAATTCTAAGCATGAGCCATCATACCGGCTGGATAAGATGATCTGAAACATTACTCCCAGCACTAACACATTATTCCTAGAGTCCATTTACAATTTTACAAACAACTACTTAGTAATATAACACATTGAACTTTATGGAACCACACAAAGCATTTACCAGGATTAATTCTAATGAATTATAACAAAATTGAGAAGTATTTAAACTTGCTTTATCACCCCTTTTCTAACATTAAAAGATGATTTTCTCTTCTTTTATCCAGAACGGATGTCAGTCATTCCTACTAATATCTTTTAGACTTCCATGTCTAAGCCTTTAGGATTGCTCTTAGTCAACTGTGATAATCACTGATCCGCTGATTAGACAGAAGTGATTTGCTGGCCTAGGATTCACTATGTCGGCTGGCTTTAAAACCCACAGAGATCTGTCTGCCTCTGCCTTTTTTTCAAATGCAGAACACAAAGGTGAGAGCCATCATGGCCAGCTTAACTCAAAATTCTTAATATGTCACTGAGAAGGTGAATTTTTGACAATCCTTTAGGTCCAGATATCAGTGGGTTAAACCTTTGCCTAAAAGGGAGTAGTGCTGACTCCCTCAATAATTATATTTGGCTGCCAGAGTTCAGTAGGTCACTGACAATGCATGGTTTTGAGAGGAACTTTCTTGTTTCTGATAACCTGTGTATAGTGGGCAGTACAGTACAGTTTTTCATGACAAGGTACATTTACAAAACCATATTCTATATAACTCACTGGAGTAGAGGAGGGAAGATTCAAATGGACAGAGGAAACCTTGAGTCAAGGTATCATAGCCAATCCAATGAATAGGAAAAATGATTTAGCACACCTGCAATCTAGTCCTAATGACTAGCCTGGTTTTTAGTTGGGAATTTCTGGCACACATCACAAAATGGTGGCATGATGGCAATAACCCGCCTTGGCTTTGCGAAATCAAGTGATGTGCCTGTTAGAGAGGCTGATTCTCAGAGATGCTATACATTGATGTTGGTAGGTAGAAGAGACAGCTAGTGAAAGGATTTGGTGGGAAGTACAGGTTTAGTGAGTCCTTAAACCTGTAGGAATTATAATCTTAAATTGTTACTACTTGCAAGAATACATAAGTCCAGACCACTGTAAATAATCAGATGGATAGTGAAATAAACAAGAGAAAGAATACAAGAGGCAATGGAAGAACAACTCATTTCCAGGATAACCAGGGGTGAACTATAGCCAACTGGATACTCTAGCAAGTTTCACAGCACAATATTATTAAACTTATAAACCACACAATCTTAATAAGAAGACAGGAGTTAAAATTGAGAAAACATTTCTCTTCACAAAGAGAGTAGTTATCAAGACAAACCTAGGGCTGTATAGGTTGTTGTTCGACACTTTTCCTTAACGGTAGAGTACTAAATAAAGTAATACTCCTATAAGTTGAAACATAAAGAATTACATCTTTGTGGGTGCTTTGGCTTCTCCACTTCACTCATATCTGGAGTTTATTTTCAAAGAAAATGTGATTTTCAAAGCTCTTTTCAGAAATCAGACTAACTTTATACTAAAGGTCAGGCTGAATGTCATTGTAAAAATTGTGCCTGACATTTTTCCACTTTGCTCAAATAGAAATTTTACACAGTCATGAAGTGAAAGTTCAGAAAGGTTCTTTGGGAGAACTTTAGATTTTCTATGAGCTTTCAAAACAAAATTATTATGCTTTAGATGCACTATGTCCCAACAGACTCATGTGTTTGGACACTTGTTCTCTGGCTGGTGCTTCTGTTTTGAAAAGTGGTTGGACCTTAGGTACTCAAGGCCTAGGTGACAGATGTTCATCACAAGAACTAGTTTTGAAGGTGATATCCACTTTTGGTGTTCTCATGAACTGTTTGTCCCTGTGAATATGTGGTACTAAAAGTTTCTGCCACTATGAATGTAGCTGACATAGCCAGCATGTCTTTCCCAACATAATGACTAGATGGATATCCTCTGAAACTGTGAGCCAAAATAAATATTTTTTCCATTAAACTATGTCAGCTATTCTAGCACAGTGAAAATAATGCTAGCTAATACAAATGCGAATTCATCTGTATTTCTGTATTGCCCTTTAGAGAGAATTCAGACAAAACCACCAATTAACAAGGACCATATCATTCTTTTCATTTCACAAGTCAGTCTGTGCACAACCACTGAGATGAATGAGACATAGAACTGTAAAAGACAGAATAGTGATCAGTTACTCACCATAATCATGTTGGCCTTTCTAAAGGTTGTATGTAGATGGGGATATCAGATTGGCTCTTCTGTCTAGGTTGATAGATCAGTAGAGTCACACAGCCAAAATATTTAATAGATTATTTTCACCTCACTGACAGAATTGATTGATCATTTTGCTGTCAGTAGACTCAGCTTCAGTATTTTCAGGGACTCATTCTTGTGGGCATCTGTTAGACAAAATGTTTCATTATATCTAGAAGAAGTAGGCTTAGAGAATGCCTGGCATTATGTTATGAATATAAAAACACACACACACACATACACACGTACACACACACACACAAGCATGCACATACATGCACACACATTTTCTTTTGCTTGTTTGTTTTTTTGAGACAGATCCACAAAGCTAGCCTGGAAATCAGCATGCAGCCCAAGCTGACCTCAAGCTTATGTCAATCTTTCTACCTCAGCTTTCCAAGTGGGATCTAGTGTATCTCATTTGTATTACCATTTTATATTCTTGGTTATAACACAAAATAGATAGATTATTTTTGCCTAAAACGTGAAAAAAAATCAAAGTGGTATGGTTCAGTTATCTCAAAAAACTAGAAGGTTGTACTATTTCTGTTTAAATTATTTTAGAATACTGCTCTCATGTTGTAGATTATCAGTAATACAAGGAGTATAACATATAACTGTCTTGTCTTTTGATTTATGTATGCCATTATCCTAGTATTATAGAGTATAAAAATGTCTTTTAAAATAATGTGCTTGTCCATGCAGCAATCAAGTTATTCTGTGCAATTCCTAGAAAAATATCAAGGAGAGGGTTAACAGAAAAGAGAAATAGAAATTAAAATCAATCAGTATAGAATCTCAGAGAACACCAAATTGCAAAAAATCCTGAAAAAAATGGAGTCAAGGGATTCACATACACACACACAGACACACACACACAGAGACACACACACACACAGAGACACACACATACAAAATAGTTAAAATAATGTGTTATTCACACAGATTCAGATGCATTGGCCTAGAGAATATAGTAAAGAACCCAGAAATAAATCTGTATATATGATCTAGGGTACAAGAATGCCAAGAGTAAGAGGGCGGTTTTCTTCAAAATCTGGTGTTGAGTGATTGGCTGCCCATGTGAATTAAGTGATTAAACACCTAAACATATAAATTTATAAAACTCTTAGAGGAAAACATAGACAAAAATATTAAAAGAAAACATTTGTCACAGATTTCAAGGACATAGGCAACAGCACCAGAATGGCCACGTAGGACTGCACACTGAAGAGAAACAGTCATCAGGGTGAAAGGCAATCTATGGAGTAGGAGGAAAACAATAAATGTTATGAAGAATGAAGACATCAGGAGTTGTTCAGGCACATGGATGGAACTAGAACATATCATCCTGAGTGAGGTAACCCAGTAACAAAAGGACATGCATGGTATGTACTCACTAATAAGTGGATATTAGCCAAAAAAGTACAGAATACCCAGGATACAATCCACAGAATTCAAGAAGGTTAACAAGCTGAAGGGCCCAAGTGAGGATGCTTCAATCCCATTGGGAGGGAGATGAAAGCAACCACAGGAGTGGGGAGGGACCTGGGTGGGAAAAGCTACAGGGAGGGGAAGAGGGGAACATAATCAGGTATTGGAGAGGTGACAGGAGTAAAACCCTGAGGGCCAGCAGAAAGAATGGAAACAGGCAACCTAGGGAGGTAAGAGGTAGGGAGACCCTCTCAAATACACCAGAGACCTGGGAGGTGAGAGACTCTCAGGACTCAAAGGGAGGGACCTTAGATGAAATGCCCAACAGTGGGGGAGAGGGAACTTGTAGAGTCCACCTCCAGTAGAAAGACAGAGCATCAAGGAGAGGGATGGGGTTGCCATTCCATAGTCAAAAACTCTTAGCCAGAATTTTTCCTGTCTAAAATAACTGCAGGGACAAAAAACGGAGAGAAGACTGAAGGAATGGAGGTCCAGTGACAGGCCCAAGTTGGGATCCAGCTCAAGGGGAGGCTCCCCTATTACTGATACAATGGTGTGCTTACAAACAGGGACCTATCATGACTGCCCTCTGAAAGACCCAACAAGCAGCTGAAAGAGTCAGATGCAGATATTTACACACAACCAATAGATGGAAGCTGGTGATTATGTAAATAAGGAAAGAGAAAAACTTCACAAAGCTGTCTTTAGATCACCAGACATCAGCTTTGGTACATGCACACATACATATTCTCTCTGTCTCTGTCTTTCTCTCTTTCTCCTCCCCCTCCCTGTCCTCCCTCAATAAAATAGTTAATAGTTAAGAAGGTACATTTTATATTATCTATTTTAACATGTGTTTGTGTGTGTATATTTGAGAGAGAGAGAGAGAGAGAGAGAGAGAGAGAGAGAGATGACGAGGTGACACTGAGTGTAAGAGCAGAGATCAGAGAACAACTCTCAGGAGTAAGTTCTATCACCACACTGTTCCCAGGGATTGAACTTAGGCTGTCAGACTTGGTAGCAAGTGTCTTTTCCTGCTTAGTCATCTTGCTGGCCCCTATATTACATTTTAACCACAATTTAAAAAAATATTCTAGAGGGATTATCTTCCTTGAAACTATTCTATTAGTGATTAAATAAAGAATTTCCATGAGACGTCATGCTGCCTGCTCCCAAAGAAATTTTAATTAGGTATTTTAAAGGTTCACATCTTGGCATATGTTTCTGAGATATATTATATTTTAATATTTAAAATATGGCTTAATTGTGACATTTTGCTCAGTTCCATGATCTGTGTAAATTAGTTTATTTCTTTAGTTCTAGATACTGCACATTCAGAGATACAGTGTAGCTCTTTCGGCATCCTTCATCTCATCTCAATGTCCTTATATCATCACTTTACACTCACATGTATAATGTGCAAGACAAAATGGCGCACTCATTTCTTTCAGTGGAAACTCATCTGACATTCGCTCCACAAAGTCATTGTAAATGGGGAAAACTTCTGACCTGGTTGAAATGTTCAACTACTTCCTTAAAGTTTATCTGATTGCCCTCAATCAGATAGTCTCCTTCCTCTGAACACAGGAATATCACAGTAACACCATTCTTAAAGCACTAAGGTCATATTGTTGGGCTAAAGTTAATTCTACTTATTTCCTGCTTTTAATCCTAAACTCTTGAAAAAACACATTTCATTGAACTTTATATTCTCTTTGCACTGAAGGCTAATAAATATTTCTTGAATGTGTACATAAGTACAAGGTACATTTAAAATTGAATAAAGAGGTTTTCTAAGTCTTTGACTCAAATATGAAATTGAACACTAACAAATATTTCTAACCCATAAACATGTTGTGAGGATCAAACCAAAAGGGTCTAAGTTGATCAGAGACATGGGAGGTGAGAGGATCACCTCTGATCCCTCAGGATCAGAGGGAGAGACCTTAGATGAAATGCCCTACAGTGGGGAGAGGGAAGTTGTAAAGTCCATCTCCAGCAGAAAGACAGGGCATCATGTAGAGGGATAGGGATGCCATTCTACAGTCAAAAACTCTGACCCAGAATTGTTCCTGTGTGAAGGAACTGCAAGGACAAAAATGGAGAAGAGACTGGGGAAAAGGAGTTCCAGTGACAGATCCAATTTGGGTTCTATCTCAAGGGGAGGCTTCAAGGCCTGACACTATTACTTATGCTATGGTGTGCTTACAAATAGGAGCCTAGCATAGCTGCCCTCTGAGAGGCCCAACAAGCAGCTGAAGGAGACATAGGCAGATACTTACACCCAACCAATGGACAGAAGCTGGTTACCTCTGTAGTTGAATTAGAAAAAGGCTGAAAGAAGCTGAGGAGGAGGGCAACCCCATGAGAAGACCAGCAGTCTCAACTAACCTGAACTCCCAAGATCTCTATGAGCTGGTCTGAGGCTCCGACACATATACAGCAAGAGGACAGCCTGGTCTGACCTCAGTGAGAGATGATGCACCTAACCCTCAAGAGACTTGAGGCCCCAGGAAGTGGGGAGGCCTGGTGGGGTGAGGTGAGGGTGGGTGGGGACATTCTCTTGGAGATAGGGGAGGAGGAATGGGATGAGGAACTGAGAGAGGGCAGACCTGGAGCAGGGTAATGACTGGACTGTAAAAGGGGATTAAATAATAATAATAATAATAATAATAATAATAGAAATGTGAGCTACTATTAAATAAGTAGTATTTTATTTAATGGGCACTGTGACAAATTAAAGATGAACCTGATAAGTTCCCTAAACTCAATGAGTTTCTTAACCTTTACAATACTTTATTGGTTTCCTTAATTATATATATGTATACACACACACACACACACACACACACACACACACACATATATGACTCTTCCACTACAATGAAAGCTTTAAAAATAATGATGTCCATAATAGCCAGTGATGTATCACCAGTAAATATTTGTCCAAAGGATAAAAGAATGATTGGCAATATCTAAGGAAAAATTGACAGTATTCAACAAATATTTACTAAACTGCTGTTATGAGCAAGATACTGAAAAATACAGAAGTGAGTAAGAAGACAGAGCATACAGAAAGGTGAGAGAAATTCTGTGAGAATCTGTAAGATTTCATGGTGTGAGTGTTTGCTTTGGAGCTTGAATTACAGGCTGAATTTGAACTATTAGAGATGACAAGAAAATATGTAATCAAAATAGCAGCATGAGTAAAGGCACAGACTCTAGGAGGGTAGGTACACTTGGCAAATTGAGAGAAAACTCTATAACTTGGGCATATGATCCAGAGGCAGTAAAATGACTGAGATACTTCTGTTCAGGGCTTTGAATGAGCCAAACCATAATTTGTCTGAATACAGAAGAGTTTTGCACAATATTGCAGGGAGTCCAGGGTTAGGCTTGATGACTTAGAAATTCACCCTCGACCCATTATTTTCTGACCTTTAATGCTGTTACCAGTTTCGTTACTTTAGTTTAAAATCCAATTATAAAAAAGGTAGGGTCCTAGAGGTGAGTTTTAATCAAAGATATTTTCTGACCCTGTCAAAAATAATCTTGGCATTTGGGGAGAAACTGTGCTTTTGCCAGCAAGAGAAAAATCTAAAGTAAAATAGCAAACAACAGATACAAGGTCTGCTGACTACCCATCAGACATTTGACAAGGTATTTGCTTATAGTTCATCTTGTTTTACTGTCCATAGATCAGTACAAATGAAGCAATACAAATGACATAGAAAATGCAAATGAGATTTTGAGCAAATACCTTCTAAAAAATTAATGATCAGAAGGGAGACGTAAAGAGCAAATCACCAAGGTCAGATTCACCTGACTGCCCAATTTGAACAGTAGGAGGGACATGCTACATTCTTACAGGGATGATTATATATAAACACAAGAACTGTTCTTTTATTTGGGAAATTTGAACAATGATAATTCTGTCTCTTCATGCTAGCCCCAGTTTGTTTCTGCACAACCATCCTGCAAACTGTTTCAGAACAGAATTGTAGCAGTAGCTTTCACTACTGCTGAAAATCAACCTCTGAAAACAACAAAACAGATTGCTTTAAATGTCCTCTTCCCTGTACACACATACTCCTACAGCACTGAGTGCTTGATATGTACCATCATTATCCATTCATTAACCCATCCATCTATCCTGTGAGTATATACAGTCAATAAACAAGCTTCTACCCAGTATGAACTCATTTCCATATACTCTGGCAGGCTCGAAGGTAATTGTATTTTCTGTTATTAAAGTGATGTACATTGATTCCCAGCATATTTACAGCCAGTCTACTATGGGTTTAGAAAACAAATCTATTTGCTTATATTGATAGCTACCTAAAATTTTGAACACTTATGATTTGCTTTTAATTGATTGGTAATTCCCAGAGGCTAAATGCATTACTTAAAAAAACATTCCAAATTAGTTTCATTGAAAAGCTTTGATAATTAGACAAAATATTTCATTTTTTATAGGAAATACAAGAGTTTTCTACAATTGTAAAGAATCTTGTAATCTGAGTGCTTTGCCTGGGCACCTAGGTATTTCATTCAAACTGAATGAGAGTTTCTACCATAACAACATCCACCATTGTTATTATTTCTTAAAGACAATCCATACCCTGTGTAAGTAGCTGTAGTGACTAGGATCTACTGATCTCTTTTTACTAACAACTTCAGACTTTTCCCCTTTAGAAGATGTAACTAAAGTATTGAAAATTCAATCTTTAATATTTCTTTTTGATGGAAATAACCAATTCTCATAAACCTCTCATTTGTCATAAAGATAATATTTTCCTATAAAACAGTCCATTTTTATATGAATTCTCCTATTTTATAGCAAGCTGTTTTGTGGTATAGAGATAGTGAATACAGAAATCCAGTTTGTTTGTGGTTTTTTATTTTTTGGTTTGTTTCTTGCTGCTTTTTATGTTTGGTTGCAACAGTGTCTCCTGTGGCCCAGGTGAGATCCAGGATCCTTGTGTTGTTAAGGCTGCGCTTTGAGCTCTGGCTTTTCCTGCCTTAACTTTTTAATTGCTGGGGTTACAGGTGTGCACAGCTGCCCTCTTGTTTTTCTGTTTTTTTTTTTTTTTTTTTTTTTTTTTTTTGGTTTGCCCTTGCTATCTCTGTTTTTCTCCGGACCAGCTAAATTTCAACTGGAAGAAGATAAAGTTAATCTTTTGGTCCAGTGATTTCAGCTGTTCTTCTAGGCTAGGCAGATTTTGAGTCTGATTTTGGAACCACCTGCCTAATTGTTGGAAAAGACCAGGCCCTCTGGACATTGCAAAACTGCCCATTAGGGAAGAAAAACTGAACAGAGAGGACTTGAGGAGATTCCACAAACCATGACAAAGAGTTTTTCTGTCACTAAGGTAGTAAAATGTGAATTAATAGGTAGAAGGTAAATGAAGTCAGTTTTTTTTAAAAATATATTTAAGGTTCTTCCCAGTAGGATTGAGTTCCAGCTGACAGAGTGAAATTCCTATCACTGGATGAGCTCTGGTAGAAGTTTAAAGATTATGTGCTCCTGGTATCTGCAGAGATTTCTTTGTTTTTGTGAACGTTGACCTGAAACTGTTTAAAGTGGCTTCTGCCTTGGAGACTTTAAGACTCTATTCCAAATCCTCCCCAGTGGATTTTGTCCCATAGGATCAGAAGTTATAGAGTAACATGCTACTTTGGCAAACTTTTTGTTTTTGAGTGACTATGGTATACAGGGTCCTTTACTCTTTAAATATATGGACACTGCAATATGTTATTAGATATGGTAATAGATTATACGCCCCCAACCCCATAGGTACAATGTATGTATTTCCAAGACATTAGTGGTTTTTGTTATCCCATTTTGTACTAATTGGAATTGTTAGCTTCAAAGTGTTTAGCACATGAACCTAAGGTTCTTGAATTCTATCTTCACTATTTTCTCATCAGACTGAGATGAGCCACTTGTGTTGTGCTGACTTTTTTCAACAGTCTTCATTTCTAAAGTACTTCTGTGTTACGACTGTTAGTGTTCAAGTATTGTGCACAGTCAACTATCTAAACTACCCCTTGGCAGACACCCTCTCCAATGCTGAGATCATGAATGTAAAAGTGAAGGACAATAATTTTATTAACTAGACTCATAAAGCTGGTTGGAGAGCAGGCTTAGTCTAAGTGTTTAATATGAGTCTTTTCTGTTGGGTGAAGACCCAATCCACCATGTCAATCTCCAACAGGATTCTTCATATAGGAAATTCAAGTGATGTGGTTGAGAGGAGGAAGGTGAATACCATGTATTTTGTCCTAACTTTCTTTTCTTCTTCCTTTTTTTCTACCAATAATTTATTTCTTAAATTCACTTTACATCCAGATCACATATCCCTTCCCTACTTCTCTTCACAGTCCCACCCTTATAAGTCCCTCTCCCAACTGCCCCTCCCCTTCTCAGAGAAGGGGAACCCCCACCTTGGGTACCACTTAATGATGGGAACATCTAGACCCAGCAAGATTAGGCACATTCTCTCTCATGAGGCCCAACCAGGCAGTCTAGGTAGTGGGAAGGGGATTCAAGAGCAAGCAACAGAGACAACCCCTGCTCCACTTTGTTAGGAGACCCTCATGAAGGCCAAGCTGCACATCTACTACAAATGTGTGAGAGACCTAGGCACAGACCCAGCATGCTCTCTGGTTGGTGGTTCAGTCACAGTGAGTCCCCATGGGCCCAGGATAGGTAACCCTGTAGATTTTCTTGTAGTGTCCTTTACCCCTCTAGCTTGTTCACTTCTATCCCTCACTCTTCCAAGAGACCCCCAGAGCTCTGCCTAATGTATGGCTACTGGATGAAGCCTCTCAAGAGACAGTTATGCTAGGTTGTTTCTGTATGCAAGCATAGCAGAGTATTAGTAGTGTCAAGGTTTGACTCTCTCACGAGGTGGGTCTCTCGAGTTGGGCTGGTCATTTATTTGTTGGCTGTTCTCTCAGTCACTGCTCCATCTTTACCCCTGCATATCTTATAGGCAAGAGAAATTCTGCGTTGAAGGTTTTGTGAGTGGGTTGATGTCCCCCTCCCTCCTCTGGAAGTCCTGCCTGGCTACAGGCAGTCTCTCTACCCCCCTCTGAGAGGAATCTGACTGAGGGTCACCCCTACAGACTCCAGGTGTCATCTCCTATTTTAGGCTTTCAGATAGTCATCAGAGATGCTCCCTGCTGACTGCTATTCTCATTCCTGGCCCTCTCCCTGAGGCTTCCAGATCCTCACACCTGAGTCTTATCCTGAGTCTTTCCGCATTCTTCTCCTCTCCCCCTCTCCTACCTAGTTCTCTGTTTTCACCTGCCTCAGATTTATTTTCCCCTTCTGAGTGAGATTTAGGCCACCCAACCTTTTTAATGCTACAAGCCTTTAATACAGTTCCTCACAATTTGGTAACCCCCAACCATAAAATTACTTTTCTAAAGATTTATTTATTTTTATGTATATGAGTACAGTGTAGCTGTCTTCAGACACACACCAGAAGAATGCATTGGATCCCACTACAGATGGTTTTGAGCCACAATGTGCTTGCTGGGAATTGAACTCAGGACCCCTGGAAGAGTAGTCAGTGCTCTTAACCACTGAGCCATCTCTCCAGCCCCATAAAATTATTTTCATTGCTACCTCATAGCTGTAATTTTGCTAGTGTCGACTCATAATGTGGATATTTTTTAAAATAGAGGTTTGCCAAAGGGGGTGCAACCCACAGTTTGAGATCCACTGATCTAGGGGATGAGGCTATGGATCAGATTTAATTTTGGATCTGTAGCACCTACATAAAAAGCCAATAAACCAGATGCAGTATGTGCCTGTGATCTCAGCTCCAAGGAGGCAGAAATAGGTGGAGCTCTGGAGCTCATTAACTATTTAGCCTAGTTGAATTGATAAACTCCATGTTCAATGGAAGGGCCTATCTCAAAAAATAGGGGTAGTGGTTAACTTGAAATTGTCCTCTAGCCTGTACATATATACGTATACACACACACACACACACACACACACACACACACACACACACAAATACATGCATATATTGTTAGTATTCTGTCTAAACTCCACCTCCTCAGTTACCTGGCAACAGCCAGGTATGCTCCTCCCCAGTTACCTGGCAACAGCCAGGTAGGCCTGGCCCACTATAAAAGAGGCTGCTTGCCCCCTCCTCTCTCTCTTAATCTCTTGCTCTCATGTCTCTAGCTTCTCTGTCCCCTCCCCCCTTCCCCCTTCCCTTTCCCCTCTCTCCATGTGGTCATGGCCGGCCTCTACTTCTCTGTCTCTCTGTCTCCCTGTCTCTGCCTCTAAAACCCTCCTGGCTCCACTCCCCATGCCCTCAATAAACTCTAAACTCTATTCTATACTGTACCTGGGTGTGACTAGTCCCTCAGGGGGAAGAGATGCTTCTGCATGGGCCCGCTGAGACATCCCCTTTCCCCATACCTCTCCACACACCCACAGAACATACTCTACCTCTTTATCTTTTTATAAACACTTCATATATGGCATAGGCATGCATACATACACAAGAATAAAATATAATTAGAGAAAGAATCTTCACATACTAATGTTTACTAATGGTTATTTCCTTATTTGCTTATTTGGTGGGGGAGGTTTGTTCATTGAGACAGTCTCACTTTGTTCTCATTCTTGCCTCTAACTTGCATCAATCCTTCTGCCTCTGTTAAGATACAGGCTTTGAGTCACTATGCCTGACTTATCAGTGACGTTTTCATGCATAATTTTCTCATCAAATAGCAACAGGTAACCCAATTATTGCCTTAGATACAGTACTTAGTGACATCTTTCTGTGGATTGTTATTATGGGTTCCATGTGTTTGCTATTTTGTATTTCTTTTCTTTCTAGGATGCTGACTAACAAATTCAGAAGGTATGGAAGTTTCGCTATAAATAATATTTTAATTTATAATTTGAAAGTTTCCTATAATTTTCAATGTATTTTTATCATATCCATCTACAACTACCTCCCTTTAACTCTCCATAATGCTGGTCTCCATCTCCCTCCTCACTTCATATTTCCTAGGTACTGTTTATCTTATGTTAGTTTCTTTTGTCTTTTCTTTCATTTTATTTTACAATGTTTAGTGTTGAGCTCAGAGCCTTGTTTGTACTATGCAAGTACTCTACAGTGGAAGTACATCTCTAGCCTGAAGTGTTGCATTTTAATAGAATTGTAATGGCTCTTTCCATGGGGCTTGCATTTATTGTTATAAGACATCGTTGTAGTTTTGTGAGCACCAGGTGCTCCATTGTAATACAGAGTTCTTTCTTACTTTTTGAAAACACCAAACAGATATTGATTTATGAGTAACAATTGAGTCTGGGGTCATTGCCATGGTGGTTATGAGGTAGTCACTTCTGCTAGAGGAACTAGAAATCTCAAGAGTATAAAAGACTTCCATATTAAGAAGAAACTTAAAATTTAGACTCTTCCTATCAGCAAAGGCAAAAGCAAAGACAAAGACTAATAGATATAAATGAAGTTCTTAATATCATGATGAATTTTAAGTACAATAAGATCACAGAAAAATTGAATATATAGTCACTACTTGCAACTTCAACACAAAGTTTCTTTGAGGATGATATGAGGAAAGCTTACATTTAAATCACTTGGCTAAAGAGTCATAGACAGGGCTGGAGAGATGGCTCAGTGGTTAAGAACACTGACTGCTCTTCCAGAGGTCCTAAGTTCTAATTCTCAGCATGGAGATCTTGAGGCATAGTGGCTATGAAAAGATTATGCCCTGCCAAGGTAGTACCTTTAATCCCAAGAGACTAAAGCAAGGAGATCTCTGAGTCCAAGGTCAGTCTGGGACAAAACAAGTCCCAGATCCAGGCTTGGTGATACACACCTTTAATCTGGGCTACACCTTCTGCTGGAAGACTTCATAAGGACATTGGAAGAAGGAAGATTTGCTCTTCTTTGCCTGCTTGCATTTACTTGACAGCACATCTGTTGGAATCTACTCCTACAGAAGTCCAGCTGAAACAACCAGCCTTGTGGGACTGAGCAACTACTAGATCCTTGGACTTCCCTTTCACAGCTGACCATTGTTGGGGAGTTAGACTACAGGCTTTAAGTCATCATAACAAATTCCCTTACTATATAGAGACTACCCATAAGTTCTATGACTCTACAGAACCCTGACTAACTAATACAGAAGTTGGTACTGGGATCGGTTCTAGAGGATCAGAAGTATAAGAATGAATCTTTTAAGAATCTGAAGTCGGCTTAATAATTGACTAGCACCTTCTACTGAAACTATTCTCTGTCCTGGGAGCTCGAAAGATATTGAAGGCCCACAGTGGAAACTATATTTAAAACTTAAAGAAGCTAATGCCTTTGATTATCTTGATCCATCAATTGTAACTGAATTAGGTGACCCAGTGTTCCAAATTTTCTACAATTTGGGAGAAAAAATCAGAAAATGATTTTGCTGGCTTGTTGCTCTTAGTATTTCTGGAAAAATTGATGAAGGAAAAGAATGAAATGTATGATAAAATTGAACGGCTCCAAATGCAAATAAACAATCTAAAGCTTTCTAAATGTCCCCCTAAGAGGATCCTCTCTCGAGCATTTGTAGAACTTGAGTTGCAGAAAGTCATACTGGAGCCCTCATTATAAGATTGACTGAATTACAGTGAAAATTCAAGTCTCAGCCTCAGAGTATGTCAGCAGTTAAAGTACGGGCATTAATTGGCAAAGAATGGGATCCTATATCTTGGGATGAGGATGTGTGTGTGAGGACCCTGTTGAAGCTGAGAACTTTGAATCTTCAGATTCTCAAGGGCTTACCTCACCTGAAAAAGTAGTACCCTCAGCCCCCACCCCTTGAAATAATGCTTGTTTTACATGAGGAAATTAATCCCTGAATCTGATAAGCCAGCAGTGACTTTCTTCGAAGGAAATGCCAGGCAAAACAATACTGATGTTCTCCAAGGCCCACCAATAGTTTCTTCTAGACCTATAACCAGACTCAAACCACAACAGGCCCCTAGAGGGGAGGTAGAAAGTGTGGTCCATGAGGAAATGTGCTATACTTCTAAGGAGCTTAATGAGTTTGCTAATTCATTCAAACAGAAGTCTGGGGAATATGTGTGGGGATGGATTTTAAGGGTGTGGGATAATGGTGGAAGAAACATAAAACTAGATCAGGCTGAGTTTATTGACATGGGCCCTCTGAGTGGAGACTCTGGGTTTAACATGGAAGCTCACACAGTTAAAAAAAAAAAGTATCAGAAGTCTGTTTGAATGGTTATCAAAAGATGACCTACCAAAAAGGAGTTGGAGATGCCTGATATCCCTTGGCTTAGTGTTGACAAAGGGATTTTAAGGCTCAGGGAAATTGCAATGCTAGAGTGGATACGTTGTGTAAAACTAAATCCCCCACAATGGGAAGGCCCAGAGATATGCCCTTCATGAAACCTAAAAGACTCAAACTGGTGAGAGGGGCACTAGCACATTTGAAGAGTTTTGTTCTTGCCCTTTACCTTCTGGCAGACCTTACGGTTGGAGATGCTGCTGCTCAATTAGATGAATTAAGTGCAATGGGTTTAATTGGACCCTGAGATAGCAAGGGCCAGGTGGCAGCATTGAATTACCAGAGACAAGGTGATCATAGTTATTATAATGGGCAGCTCAGACAAAATGTTTATAATGACTGAGCCCATAATGTTCAGCACAGGAAAGGTGAATTTATAATGGCATGACACATATGGACCTTTGGTACTGACTAATCAATCATGTGTTTCCAGGCATGAAATAGATAGGCAGCCTACTGCATATCTGTTTGATCTATATAAGCAGAAAAATTCTCATGAAAATGAAAGAAAGGCTACATTGAATCATGGGAAAAGGCAATTTTGACCAGTGTCTTAGTTAGGATTTTACTGCTATGAACAGACACCGTGACCATGTCAAGTCTTATAAAGGACAACATTTAATTGGGGCTGGCTTACAGATTCAGAGGCTCAGTCCATTATAGTCAAGGCAAGAACATGGCAGCATCCAGCCAGGCATGGTGCACACAGAGCTTAGAGTTCAACATCTTTACTTGAAGACTGCTAGTGGAAGACTCACTTCCAGGCAGCTAGGATGAGGGTCTTAAGCTCACATCCATAGTGACACACGTACTCCAACAAGGCCACACCTCCTAATAGAGTCACTCCCTGGGCCAAGCATATACAACCCATCACAACCAGTAAATCAATTTCCAGACTTGAGCCAGTTTGCAGACACAGAACTCCTTGAATGAGGGGTGGCCAGGTTCCCCTGAGGAAGGATCTTGATCAGACACCTAAAAGTTTTGCTGTTATCCTTTCTCCATTTCTTCTCCAGAGGAACCTTATACAAGGATAATTGTACACTGGGGAAAAGAAAATAATCAGACTTTCTGGGGTCTATTGGATACTGGTTCTGAATTAATTTGAATTAATGCTGATCCCTGGAGATCCCAAGAAACATTGTGGCTCTCCAGTTAAATTAGGGGCTTATGGAGGACAGGTTATTCATGGAGTTTTGATTGATGTCTGACTCATAGTAGATCCAGTAGGTCCCCAAACACATCCTGTGGTTGTTTCCCCAGTTTCAGAATGTATATTTGGGATAGATAACCTTAGAAATGGACAGAATTCTCACAGTGGTTCCCTGACCTGTGGAGTAAAGGCTATTATGGTTGGAAAGGCTAAATGGAGGCCTTTAGAGTTGCCTCTGCCAAAGAAAATACTGAATAAAAGACAGTATCATGTTCCTGGAAGGATTACAGAAATTATTGCCACCATCAAGGACAAGAAAGTTGCAGGGGTGGTAGTTCCCACCACATCTCCCTTTAACTCCCCTATCTGGACAGTGAGAAAGACAGATGGATCATGGAGAATGACAGTTGACTATCAAAAATTAAATCCGGTAGTAACTCCGATTGCAGCTGCTGTACCAGATGTAGCTTCATTACTTGAGCAAATTAACACATCTCCTGGTATCTGCTATGCAGCTATTGATCTAGCAAATGCCTCTTTCTCAGTACCTGTTCAAAAGGACCACCAGAAACAATTTGCTTACAGTTGGCAAGGCCAGCAGTATACCTTTACAGTTTTGCATCAAAGATATACTAACTCTCCTGCCCTGTGTCATAACTTAGTTAGAAGGGATCTTGACCATCTGTTCTTCCAAAAACTAGCACATTGGTGCACTATGTTGATGACATTATGCTGATTGGATCAAGTGATCAGGAAGTAGCAACCACTTTGGACTCATTTGTAACACATATACATATCAGAGGATAGGAAATAAATCCAACCAAAATTTAAGGACCATCTACCTCAGTAAAATTCTTATGAGTCCAGTGGTGTGGGGCATGCAGAAATATTCCTTCTAAGGTGAAAGATAAGTTATTTCACCTGGCCCTTCCCACCACCAAGAAAGAAGCACAACATTTAGTGGGTCTATTTGGATTTTGCAGACAGCACATTTCTAACTTGGGTGTGTTGCTCTGGCCCATTTACCAAGTGGCTCCGAATGCTGCTAGATTTGTGTAGATCCTAGAACAGGAAAAGGCTCTTCAACACGTCCACGCTGCTGTGTAGGTTGCTCTACCACTTGGACCATATGATCCAGCAGACCTGATGGTACTTGAGATGTTGGTGGCAAATAGAGATGCTATTTGGAGCCTGTGGCAAGCCCCTGTATGTGAATCTCAGAAGAGACCTTTGGGATTTTGGAGCAAAGCTCTACCATCATCTGCGGAAACTATTCTGCCTTTGAAAATCAGCTCTTGGCCAGCTATTTGGCCTTAGTGGAAAATGAACATTTGACAATAGGACACCAAGTTACCATGTGACCTGAACTGTCTATCATGATCTGGGTGTTATCAGACCCTCCAAGTCATAAAGTAGGATGTGCACAGCAACAGTCTATATTATCCATTATCAAATGGAAGTGGTATATATGTGGTTGGGCCTGAGCAGGTCCTGAAGACACGAGCAAGTTACATGAAAAAGGTTGCCCAAATGCCTATGGTTTCTACTCCTGTTACAATGCCATCTGCTGCCAAGCATGCACCTATAGCTTCATCATCGGGTGTTCCCTATGATTGATTGACTGAAAAAGAGAAGACTAGTGTTGGGGGCCTGACTTTTAGCAGAAAGTGGCTATCAGCTTTGCAGCCATCTTGAGCCATATACCCTGACATGAGACTTGGATTACAATAGCCTACAACAGCTGAGCACACTCTGATAATCTTGGTTTAGATACCTTGCATGTGTAAGATTAAAGGTGTGTAATTTAAGAGTGTGACTTAGAAGTGTAGAGATCAGATTTAGAGACAAGACCTAAGGGCATGATTAAAGGTGTGACCAAAAGGCATGGCTTAGAAGTGAGACATATAAAAGGCAGAGGCAGACGATAGAGAATCAGACTCTTTAGGGAGACTCTCTAGAGAGTACAGCTAGACTTGGGACTTGGACTAGGAAGAGAGACTGAAGAATAAACGGGATTGAATCACACTCTGTCTGGTCTCCATTCTTCGAGTCCGTCCTCTCTCTCTTGCTGAACCCCGACCCGCAGACCGGATCGGCAGCTTGGGCCGGGATACAGTGGCCTCCAAACGCGAGGCAGCCCGGGCCTCAACATTTTGCTCGGGCCGCGACAGACTAGGACCTGGTTTGCTGACGGCTCTGCATGTTATGCAGGCACCACCCAGAAGTGGAGAGCTGCAGCATTACAACCCCTTTCTGAGACAGCCCTGAAAGATACAGGTTAAGGAAAATCTTCACAGTGGGCAGAACTTGAGGCAGTACACATGGTATTACAGTTTGTTCGGGAAGAAATGGCTAGATGTACGATTTTTCACTGAATCATAGGCTGTAGCTAATGGATTGGCTGGATGGTCAGGGACTTGGAAAGATCAAGATTGGAGGATTGGTGAGAAAGACATCTGGGGAAGAAGTATGTGGACAGATCTCCCCAAATGGGCAAAGGATGTGAAGATATTTGTGTCCTATTTAAATGCTCATCAAAGGGTCACTTCAGCTGAGGAGGAGTTCAGTAATCAAGTGGATAAGATTACTCATTCTGTGGACACTCAGCCTCTTTCCCCAGCCATCCCTGCCATTGCTCGATGGGCACATGAACAAAGTGACCATGGTGGCTGGATGGAGGTTATGCTTGGGCTCAGCAACACAGGCTTCCACTCACCAAGGCTGACCTGGCTGTTGAATGCCAGATCTGCCAACAGCAGAGACCGACAATGAGCCCCAAATATGGCACCCATTCCTCAAGGTGACCAGCTAGCAACCTGGTGGCAGGTTGACTACACTGGACCACTTTCTCCATGGAAAGGACAATGTTTTGTTCTTACTGGAGTCGATACTTACTCTGGTTGTGGACTTGCCTTTCCTGCACGAAATGCTTCTGCCAAAACCACCATCCATGGACTTACAGAATGCCTTATCCATTGTCATGATATTCCACACAGTATTGCTTCTGAGCAAGGAACTCATTTCACAGCCAGAAGTGTGACAGTAGGCCCACAATCATGAAATCCACTAGTCTTACCATCATCATCCTGAAGCAGCTGGTCTGATAGAGGGCTGGGGCAGAGTTCAGAAGGCAGTATATGCATTGAATCACCATTGAATATATGGTACAGTTTCTCCCATAGCCTGGATCCATGGGTTCAGGAATCAAGGGGTGGAACAGAAAATAATAGTTCCACTCATTATCACTCCTACTGACCCTCTAGGAAAATTTTTGCTTCCCATCCTCACAACTCTAGGTTCTGCTGGCCTAGAAGTTTTGGTTCCAAAAGGAGGGAGTGCTCCTACAAGGAGCCAAAACAAACATTCCATTGAATTGGAAGCTCAGACTTCTCCCTGGTCATTTTGGGCCCTTAAACCAAAAGACTAAGAAAGGAATAACAGTGTTAGGAGGGGTGATAGATCCAGATTATCATGGGTAAATTGGATTGCCTCTCTACAATGGAGGTAAGAAGGATCATGTCTGGAGTGCAAAAGATCGCTTAGGGCATCTCTTAGTACTACCATGTTCTGTGATTAAAGTCAATGGGAAACTACAGCAGCCTAATCCAAGCAGGATGACAAAGGATGCAGACCCATCAGGAATGAAGGTATGGGTCACTCTTCCAGGAAAAGACCCAAGACTTGCTGAGGTGCTTGCAGAGGGTGGAAGAAACACAGAATGGGTAGTAGAGGAAGGTAGTTATAAATACCATCTAAGGACACTTACCAGTTGCAGAAGTGAGGATTATTAAGTAATATGAATGCTTGTTTTATTTTGTTAAGAACACATTTGTATAGTTATTTGTGCTTTCTTCCAATATCCTTAACATCAATTGGTATTTAAGTTGAGATCCCAAAGGAATGTTCCCAAGGACATTGCCCCATTGTAAATTTACAAATGTGTTTGCAATTGTAAGAGTAATAGTTATATAGGCTTATTCATGACCTTGTTATTATTTCATGTGGACATGAGATATTGTTTGTGTCGAGTTGACAAGGAGTAGATTGTAATCCTGGTTGTCAACTTGACTGTATCTGGAATGAGCTACAATCCAGAATCAGAGTGGACCTTGGCATGGAGATCTTAAGGCACAGCAGCTATGAAAAGCTTAGGCCCAGGCAGGGTAGTACATGCCTTTAATCCCAAGAGACTAAAGCAAGGAGATCTCTGAGTCCAAGGTCAGTCTGGGACAAAACAAGTCCCAGATCCAGGCTTGGTGGTACACACCTTTAATCTGGGCTACACCTTCTGCTGGAAGACTTCATAAGGACATTGGAAGAAGGAAGATTTGCTCTTCTTTGCCTGCTTGCATTTACTTGACAGCACATCTGTTGGAATCTACTCCTACAGAAGTCCAGCTGAAACAACCAGCCTTGTGGGACTGAGCAACTACTAGATCCTTGGACTTCCCATTCACAGCTGACCATTGTTGGAGAGTTAGACTACAGGCTTTAAGTCATCATAACAAATTCCCTTACTATATAGAGACTACCCATAAGTTCTATGACTCTACAGAACCCTGACTAACACAGCTTTGGTTGTTGCCTTGTTATACAGGACTTAAAGAAATCCAGCTAGGTATGATATGGAAACCCTCTCCTGAGGACTAGTTTTCAGAGTACTAGTTGTGATACCTATGGACCACAAAAATGATCAGTGCAGATACTTTGCTATTCAAGTGCTCTATCAGTGAGCTACAACTCTAGTCAGAAAGTGTTGTATTTAATGAACTTGTACAGTGCTAATATTTTGGTGGTAGCAATCAGTTGTTTAATATAGGTAAGGCCCACTTAATAGGAGAGAATTCATGCCATGCACTGTGACATCAGGTTGGGAAGCCATAGAACCTACAGTAAAATCTTCTACTGCCACTTCCCTAAACCAATATAATTTCTACATTCATTATAAATACTTATAATCACAGGTAAGTGTAGCTCTCAACCTACACCAAAAAAAAGGGATTCATTTTTTTGCAGCAGATAGAGGTCAGACCGAAAGCCACAGCTTGTAAAAATGTGCAGAAAAACTATGTGGTGTCCATCTCTATTGGATATATCTAAATTCCCCTATAAGTAAGGCTCAGGGAACATTTCAGAAGATGTGCAAAGATTATAAGAGGCAAGAAATCAGTAAGTATACATGAAGATATTATCTTTGTCATGGCAGGGAAGCTGTACCCACAATATCTCAACAATATGGCTGTCTAAATAAGACCTGCATAATTATTTTATAAATTATTTATTTTATCTTTGAGATTGTGATATAATTACAACATTTTCCTTTTCCATTTCCTTTCTCCAATCCCCCCACTCTCTTGCTCTTTTTCAAATTCATGGCCTCTATTTTCCCATTAATTGTTGTTACATTTAGCTTTGAGAATCATTGCTTTAAAGACATATAATTTTAGCTCAGTAAAATACAGTACTATTCTCTGATCTAGCATAATGGGAAATATAAGAACCTGGTAGGAGAAACCTAGGATAGAGTCTAGTTCTAATTTCACCATTTATTATCTGGGAGAGCTTGGGAAGATGCTATTGTCATCCCTTTACTACCATTTTTTTCTTGGTATAATCCTGACAAATTTGATCCAGAGAAACACTAAGATATTTGTCAGTATTAACATTGTATGGTTGTACACAAAGAACCATAATCAAACATTCCAAGTGATCATAGAATCTAGCAACCAGATTTATGGCTGACAAATAATATGAATTCAATAAGTACTAATTATATGAATGTAGATGTAAACTATGAACAGGTAAGAATTAAATAGTAGTCAAGTGATGAATATATAATGACCATTATGGTCCCAAGGAAAACTAATATGTTTAGAAACTACTTTTAAAACTGTGAAGAGAATCATAAGTTTAATTCATATCTCCTCTTTGTAGACATCAGAAACTTAATTGTCTGAGTAGTTGTATTTGGATCCAAACCAATTCAAACTTATATTTTACATAAAATATTGCGTTTCTTTTCCACTCACTCACCACTGTTCTTTTAGCAGTCTATGATATAAATTTTGTTCAATTGTATGCTGTTTTTCATGTTTCATTTTATGTATTTAAATGTAAATTTTTAAGTTATTACAAACTCCAGGAGACTGGAGAATATATTCTGTTTTTTTTTTTTTTTTTGCCTCAAATCCCAATAGTTTTGAATGTATAGGTCAATTGCAATAGTTTTAATCTTTTACATTTCAAAGTGTCTTTTAAGTTATAAAGTTTTCTTACAACCAGTTTCTTTTATATCCATAATCAGAGTTGTAATCTTCCAGAGGAAGTATATTTATTACCATTTAATAGATTAAGAAACTGGAGCTTAAAGAATTTTATAACGTGCACAAGTTTTCACATGAGGTTCCAGTTACTTCTTCCTACACACCTCCCCAAGTTATATGCAGTTCTGTCCCAGATGCATATGGTGTCCATGGTGTTGGGAAGTGATAGAGTATATAGAGTGTGGAAGGTTAACCGACGTTGGGACTCCATCTATGCAGCTATGGGGAAGGCACCCATATTGGGGTAAGAATTTTCAGAAATACTGTTGTTTTGCAATGGCTTATGCTCCTGCAAGTAATCCATTTCCCATATGCTAGTTATTATTTTCTGTCAACTTAACACAAACTACAGTCATTTGAGAAGAGGGAGCCTCAGTTGAGGGATTGCTTCTATCAGATTGGCTGGCAGACATGAGTGTGGGACATTTTCTTGATTGATAGTTGATGTGGGAGGGCCCACCTCAATAAGGGTAATCCAACCCTATACTTATACAGTCCTGGGCTGTACAAGAAAACAGGAGAGTAAAGCAGCAATCCCTGTTCCTTCTTAGAGTCAGCTTCAGTTCCTACTTCCAGGTTCTTGCTTTGAGTTCCTATTCTGCATGATAGACTCTAAGGTGTAAGATGAAGTACTGCCCCACCAATCTGATTTTGTCATGGTGTTTATCACACCCACAGAAAGAAAACTAGGACATCCAAGTTTCTGTGAGTAAGCCCAATAAATCCACTGGTTCATCAAAGCACACATAGATAGAACCATTAGTTTGGGTTACTATTAGTGCGTCATCTGAAATCAGTAGGTATTTCTTTACATCTCTCCCAGAAAGAGTTCATGCAACAGTAGATATGCCAACACTCCTCATGCTTTAGCCTGTTTTCTTTGATTTTTTCCTTTCTTTATTCTTTATTTTCTTTCTTTCTTTCCTTCCCTCTTTTCTTTCTTTCTTTCCTTTTTTTTTGTCTCAAGACAAATATAAACCCTGTAGCCAGGCTAGTCTAATAGACCAGCCTCAAACGTAGAACAATCCTCCTGCCCTAGCCCACAGTGCTGAGATTATAGACATGAACCATCATGCTTAGTGTTCTAATGCTTTTGTTAGTAATATAATACCAGAGTATATGGGGTTTTGTTGGACAAATGAGAGGTTGAGGGGTAGCATTTACAATAAAAAATTTTTCTACAGTCAAAAATTTCATAACCTTCTAGTAAAAATATTTGCATCATGAAAAGAAAAGGGAGAGACAAGATTTAAGCCAATTTGAAGCATTAATTTGTGAGTACTAGTTTGATTGCATTTCAAATGGCAACATCTTACTTCTAAGGTATTCTAGGTTTATTCCACTGAACTCTTGTTTTCCTTTTGAGTTTTCATTTGTATTCAACTAGATCAATGTTTATTTCAAATGAACTTGGAGTTTCTTAACATTTTGTTGTTTTTCCAATTAAGATATCTGATAATTATCTGAAAATAGAAGGAAAATGTTATAAGGTTAAATAAGAATGAATTCCTTAAAATATTTAATTGGTTCAGAGCCTCTTTTATGTTTAGAAAAAATAGCTCTGTGTGTACTAAACAGGCTTTACAAAAGATCAAGTGACCCTTTCCTCTGACTCACTGCATCATCGGAGATAGAGGTTATATAATTTTTCATATATGTGTGAACTAAGTATTTGAAATGGTATGCAAAGTGTGTGTTCATGAATAAAATAGGAAGAAAACATGAGAGTACCAAACCTGTACTTACGAAAGCAATGATGCAGATCCCAATGAGAAATGAAACATGCTTGAACAAAGGGTGCTAGTCTGCTTTAGAAGCAGTAATAACTAGGTAAAAATTACCCAGTAGGAAACATAATGAAGTAGAACAAAACAATTGCACTCAAATTTCTGTAAGTCATTAAAAAAAGTTTCAAAAATTTACCAGAAATTTGCACATACATTAAATTAGGGAGCAACATTTGATAAAGTGAATTAAAGTTTTAAAGAAATAGCTTTTCTACAGTGAGTCTAATTATGCAGTTTTATCAAATATGTAAAGATACCTATACATAATGGGCAGTAAAAGTGGATGAAATATGTTACATGGTATTAATACCTCATTCAATGCAAAGCAAAGAGTCTGTGTAGCCCATTCCTCTAGCTATGAGAGGAACCGCTAGAGTCTAGCAGTTCTTTGGTAAGGAGAACACCAAAGGCTCCCTAAGAAAAGCAAATTACCTTTTGAGTGTGACAGCTGTGCTAGTCTTATTCTATATGTAGATGAGACTTCTGAATTGTTTTGGATCCACCTATACCCAGGGCCAATTTATTTTTTTATTATTTTTATTTTTTATTCATTTTACATCCCAATCACAGCCCCGCTCTCTTCTCTCTTCCCAGTCCCACCCTTAAAAATCCCTCCTCCTTTTGTCTCACCCTTTTTCCTCAGAGAACGGGAGCCCCCCCCCCTGTAGTACCATCCTGACCTTGGGCATCTAGTTCCAGCAGGTCTAGGTACATCCACTCCCACTGAAGCAGTCCTAGTATGGCGGGAAGGGGATCCAATGGCAGGGAAAAGAGACATAACATAGCAAATTCTTGAGTCAAAGTTCTTGAGTTTCTTCAATCTTTCCTCCCCACCTTTTGTTTTTGGAAAGCTATAATAATAGTATTGGTATCCTAAATACTTTGTGTTACTGAGGCATTGTGATAAGCACTATATAGCAGGTTATCACATTCTCATTGCCACATGGATACTATCTATCATTATCCCATTTGCTAAACAGACAGGTCAAACAACTTCTCACATCACTGCAATTTAAAAAAAATATTTAGTTTTAAAGATTTATTTATTATATGCATGTGAGACTTTGTGTATTTATGCATACCACATGCATACAGGGGCCCATGGAGGCTAGGAGGTGTTAGATACCCTGGAACTAGAGTTACAGATGGTTGTGAGCCACCATGTAGGTGCTAGGAACTGAATCTAGGCAAAAACAAGTGCTCTTAACCAAGGAGCCATCTCTCCAGCCTCTTACATTGTTTTAAATTACATGTTTATGTGTAGGAATGTATACATGTGTGTACAGGTGCCTGCAGAATCCCGAAGAGTTTATCAGATTTCAGATTTGCTACAGCTGGAGCCACAGACAATTATGATCAATTAAGTGTAGGTGCTTGAACCAAATTCCAATCTTCTACAATAGTACAGGCTTTTAACTGCAAAGCCATCTCTCAAACCTTACACCCTCACATCTTAACTCCTATAATAATCATCTAAACAGTTACTGAACTTGGCTATCAAGCATTATACACCTTGTTGGTCCAGCATCTTGACTACCTCTTGCCCCTGCCCACCGGTCACTTACTGTCATCTATTACAATGGTTCTATTAAGACTTTGGAGAGGTTCTTTATTTATGTGTCTTCAATTTTAATCACCTCCAACTGTCAGAATCCTGGCTATTCATTCAAATATTGTAAAGAATGCAGTTGATTAAGCAAATACCATCATATGAATGAATGTTTGATAGGTACCTCTACCTTTTGTTAGGAATGACTGCATTATGACAAACTATCCCCAATGAATAGCAACTAGTAAACTTCCCACAGACATATGTAGTAGAAGACTATATAAGATAGCCTCCTCAACATCCAGCATTTCATTGATTGAAGTAACATGTAAGATTGACTATATTGCCTGCTGATCCTATGTGATTAGTGACAGACTAAAAGACAAGGTTCTGAATAGAAATACATTATGATCCTACAATAGAGGGATTTTTTTTCTTGTATAAATAAACTTATCTAGATGACATTCAAAGCTGTGCTCTGGGTATTAGAGCTGTGAGCTATACAAATTAAGCTAACAAGAATTATTGATACAACATCAAACATTGGAGGCATGGGCAGAAAAAGCCTTTTAATAGCTTGAAATAGTAATTATTTTTAAAGGTATAACATCTTGTGTTTGTATCCCTACAATCTATTACATTTTCCTAGACATTCTTGAGTGCCTATAATCCCAGAATTTGAGAGAACAAAATATGTGGATTGCTGTAAGTTTGAAGATGGCCAGGACAACAAAGTAAGATCCTGTTCTCAAAAACAGAATGACAGCTGGAAAGATGGCCGAGCAGTTAAGAGCACTTGCTGCTCTTTCAGAGGACTTGGGTTTGATTCTCGG
The DNA here is from genome assembly GCF_011762505.2 of Arvicanthis niloticus. Taxonomy (NCBI): domain Eukaryota; kingdom Metazoa; phylum Chordata; class Mammalia; order Rodentia; family Muridae; genus Arvicanthis; species Arvicanthis niloticus. The sequence continues at coordinate 63,543,797 of NC_047679.1, forward strand.
CACCCACACAGTAGCTCACAAACATCTATTTAACTCCAGTTCCAGAGGACATGATACAATTTCTTGGCCTTTGTGGGCACCAGGCATGCATATCCGATACAGGCATACATGCAGGCAAAATACTCATATACATAAAATAAAAATTAAAAACAAAGTTTGTCTTTTAAAAAATGCTAACAAGAATATTAAAACTTCTTTAGCTTTGAGGAGTGTGAAAACTATCATGTAGTCTTATGAGCATATTTAGTCATGAATTTGTCTTTTAAAGAGATAATGATTTTCCTTCATTTGTATGAAAACAAAAATTTTTACCATCTTATGTCAATTCTGTTGAAGAGCTTGGAAGGACCTGAATCATTTGAATGTTTGTATGTGATATTTCTCCTTGCAACAGTTTTGAAAATCTATCAGCTGGGAAGAAAAGCTACTTCTGTGCTATTTCAAACTCACACTTTGCCCTCCTGTTTCCCTCCTCCACTAGTTAGGCAACACAGAGAGTTTTAATTGGTATCAGGCTTTGACAAAGGAGTCATAGGCATATTTTATCCAAATTAAAAGCATGCCAAATTAGTGTCAGAGAGAAGCAAGGCAAGTCAGATGTCACTTCAGTATTTAACAAAAATCTTATAAAACTGCCATTGTTATTTGCTGTTTATACTGTAGCAGTGTATTTGGTTGTCTTACCATTTAAGTATGCTACTAAGGACAAACCTGTTACCTGTTACAGAGTATTCACTTCATCCCATTGATTCTGGCATTTTCTGGCTTTGTACTTATCTATGGAAAGCTCATTAGAATGATATACATGTGAACTTAAGACGTCGACCAAATTTTCACTTGAACATTATATGAGTCCCAAACACCCTATTATTTCTCTCCTTATCAGAGCCTTATCTGAGGGAAGAAATAATTCACTTTTAAAAGGAAAAACACAACACAAAGAAAAATGAGCTTTAAAAGAGAGGTCTGTTAGTTGGAAATCATTTATTGCCTCTATAAAAGTTTAAATAAAAACTCTACAAAAATTCACATTACAATCTGATATGGTTTTAAGGAGATAATATGTTTCAGAGGTAGTACCAGTAAAATGGGATGCAGGATTGCTAAAAGGGATTACTCAGTAAGTTAATGCAAAATAAAATTTCAATGAAGAACAAAATATACCCAATATACAATTTAATGGAACAATCATAATTATATTAGCATGAAAATATCCCTTTCTTCTCCCACCCCTTGGCAAATCTGTTCTTAATAAAGGCTTGTTTATGTCAACTGTAGGTTCACAAGTTAGTAGGCTATTTCATTAGAGTATTACAAAGCATACCTTGGCAAAGGGCATAGCACAGTGCTGTTGTCAAGGTTAACACAACTTCAAAAAGAAATCTAGCCACCATTTAGAAACAGTGGCACAGGTAACACTTCAAAGCAAAAATTTTTTTTGTTTTAATTTGGGGGATTTGATTAAAAATAAATTTTATTAAAAGGACACACCATTCCTGGTATTTTATCACTACCTCATGGATAAAAGGCAGCAGTTAAAAATTTCAGGATTTCATTCAAAGGAGATTGATAAACAATCAGGCTAAGCGGCTGAACACCCCCTCCACAAAAAGGGAGACAAAGTCATTTTGACCACTGTCTGTTTATATCCACCAGTTAACTTACAAACTGGTAAGGCCCCCTAACAGAAGGGCCCTAAAAGTAGCTGTTTCTGTCTTTGTAGAAATGAGCTCTTGGACATCTTTTGAGGCTTGAGATTCACAATATACTGAACACAGGATGTGACTGAGCCACAGCATTTTTTCTCCAATAGTAAGAAACATTTCTAACACTGATTACTGTTGCTGTGTAAAAGTCCTGTTGATAGCTGACCTTACAACAAAACATCCCCAGGTTCCCCAAACAGGCCAATTTTCGTTTAACATTTTCTTTGCATGTGTTAATTTTCCTATTCTCCAGGGCAACTGCAATTTTCATTTCTTGCAACTAATTTTAGCTTCACTGAATGAGGAAGGTACCTTCTTTTTGTTGTTATGTAGTTTTAGCACTGTGCTTTTAACTTGAATTTTAGAAGATAAGTACTCTCAGATATACATTAGAAAGTCCTTGATATCCTAAGTTAAGCATTTAAATACAGTAAGTAAGAAAATAATTTCCCATTCACTTCAGCTTCTCGGAGTAACACTTCTGATAGTGTAATAGGTTTTAATACTGTCAAGGAAATACTAGTTAGTTGATTTTCACTATAAGCCACAAATATGTTCATAAAACAGCCAGTAGTTATTATTTTTCCTGTTTTTTTTTTTTAAATCTCAAAACCAAATCCACTACATATATATGAAAACTGTTCCCATAATAGTTTACGGTTTTCCTATTGAAGTGCTTGGGATTGAACCTGGGGCCTTGTACCTGCTAAGCCAATGTCCCAGTTTGATAGTCATTTTATAATACTTGATCTTAATTTCTTCAAGGTCATTGCTATATTTTCAATCTGCCAAAAACCATTGTTTTTGCATTGACAAAGCTATTTCCTTTGGGTCTGGCTATAGAACACCACCATTTGACACTTCCAGAGTGACATAGGTTTGGTGGAGCTTTAGGTGACATGTGGAGACAGAAAAAGAAAACTGTCAAGGAACTCAGACCATTGAGGACAAGTCACTTGAATGAACCTGAGGCATCTGGTTTATTGGGTCAGCTGACAGCAGAAAATGAAAAGTAGTGTGGCACACATGAAACAGTCCTCTGGTCACGACAGAAGGGAGAGCCACAAATCATACCACCATACCACCAGAGCTCCTCCCCAGAAGACAAATATGCAGAACAAGAATGGTTCTCCCTGGATAGAGACTACTCTGATTACAGCTGGTCAGACCATGAGCAGCTCTAGAAGAGGATACTCTTATGATGACAGCATGGAATCACAAAATAAGGACCAAGAAAAATGCAGAGAAAGAGATAGAGATGCAGATCATTGGAAATGATCCTGGAAATCCCCATCTCCTGAAAGAAGGAGCCTAGACCAAGGAGTAACCCAGAGTTCTACTCAGAAAGAACCTACATCGAAGAAGAAAGGTGAGCTGGATCTGCTGCTCACCTGCACTAGGGAAGCATATATTCGTCCTGCAAAGATCAGGATGATGCAGAAACAGATAAAAACAGCTTAACATACCAGATGAATTGAGAGGCTCTGAAGAAATCAATCAGTGGTCTCATCAACAAGGTCAACATCTCCAATATAAGTATTATCCAAAAGCTCCTTCAAGAGAACATAGTCAGAGGGAAAGGATAGCTGTCCAGATCTGGACAGATATCTGTCAGATTCTGCAAACACAGAATATGTCTCAAACTTCACTCATGTTTATGCAGCTTTGGTGGCAATAATCAACTCAAAATCTCCACAGATTGGAGAGTTAATCCTCAAGAGACTAATTCTTAATTTTTGGATATTGAAGAAATGATAAGCAACTTTGCCTGACTGCTTGTGGCACGTCTTATTAACCAAAATGTGGCATATGAGGTTCTGTGCCTGGAGATGTTCACTTTGCTCCTCAAGAGACAAACAGTTGACAGTGTTGATGTAGCTATCGGTTGGCTTCCTCAAGGAGGGTGGTCTCAAATTAACCCAGGTGAACCAATGCAATGAAAGGGAATCAATATAATCTTAGAACACCTGCAAAACATTTTACATGCATCTAAGATCAACAAAAGAGTTCAGTACATAATTGAAGTGATGTTTGTTGTATGGAAGGATGGATTCAAGGACCATCTTGTTATTCTGGAAGGACTTGATTTAGTGGAAGAGGATGATCAGTTTACACATATGCTCCCTTGGAGGATGACTACAATTCAGAAGATGTTCTTAATGTTTTCAAGATGGATCCTAATTTTATGGAGAATGAAGAAAATAAGGCTACTAAAAAAGAAATTCTTGATGAAGGAGACAGTGATTCAAACACAGACCAAGAAGCTAGAGACAGTGAAGATGAGGAGGAGGAAGAAGAGGAAGGACAAAAAGTAACTATTCATGACAAAATGGAAATCAACCTAGTCTCATTTCCCAGTACAATATATCTTGCCATTCAGTCAAGTTTAGATTTTGAAGAATGTGCACACAAGTTGCTGAAAATGGAATTTGCTGAGAGCCAAAGAAAAGAACTCTGCAACATACTTGATTGCTGTGCCCAACAATGGGCCTTTGAAAATATTTTGGCTTGTTAGCTGGGCAGTTTTATATGCTGATAAAAGAATACGTGGAAACATTTGAAAGTATATTCAAGGAACAATATGACACCGTCTATCGCTTTGAGACAAACAAATTGAGAAATGTTGCTAAGATGTTTTCTCACCTTCTATAGACAGATTCACTTCCATGGAGTGTTCTCAAACGTATAAAGCGGAGTGAAGAGACCACAACATCGTCTAGTAGGATTTTTGTCAAGATCTTCTTCCAGGAACTGTGTGAATACATGGATCTTCCTAAACTGAATGCGAGTTTAAAGGATGAAACTCTTCAGCCATTCTTTGAAGGACTGTTACCCCGAAACAACCCACGCAATACCCGGCTTGCCATCAACATCTTCACTTCCATAGGTCTCGGAGGTTTGACGGATGAACTTCGAGAACATCTGAAAAATACACCCAAGGTCATTGTAGCCCAGAAACCAGCCCTGACATCTTCATCTTCAGAATCTTCCTATGCATTTGATTCTTCTGACTCAGACTCTGACAGCAGCAAGACCAGCTCAGAATCCTCCAGTGAAGCGAGCCACTCCTCCTCCTCCAGCTGTCAGAGCTCTGCCTCAGTTAAAGGTACAAGAAAGAAGAGACAAGGGAAGGCCAAAGGCGAAGAAGTTGATAAGTTAGCCAGAGACCACCAAGTACATGACAGGAGGCAAGAAGGGTCCTAGCAGGGAGGACCAAAGGCACCAGGAAGGGAGGACTGAGTGAGCAAGGTCTGAAAGACACAGAGCTCCGAACTCACAAGATGCAGATAGGCAAGATCCCCTACCAAAGCACATGGAGGACAGAAGCCGTGAGAATAGTTACAGCAGAGTTGGCAATGGCCGAGAACAAGGCTCGCACAGAGAGCCAGAAGACAATCATAGCAAGCAAGAACAAGCGGCAAGAGAGAAGAGGTTCTTTTTCTGAAAACGAGAAACCAAGAACTCGAAATCAGGACAGTGGCAATGTTAGAAGAAAAGACCGATCCAAGTCGAGGGAGAGGGGTAGAAAGCACTCTGGTCATGAAGGAGCTGACGGCAGCTGTCAGAACGGTGCCAAGAGATGCTGGGAAAAACCTAGAGATAGCTATATAAAACGCTATATCTACAGAATCAAAGAGAAGTCAAGACTGGAGGAGAGTAAAGTCTCCAACAAAACAAAAATAATTCTAATGGCAACTGAACATGCCTTACATTCAATCCAATATCTTTTTTACATTGATGGATTTTATAGAGAACTCTTGTATAAAGTACCTGTTTGTAAATTTTAAAGATGCTTTCTTTTTGACATGTTTTATAATTGATATATCTCAAAGTCCTTTGTGTAAAATCATAAATAAAAGATTTAACAAAGGGGTAAGTCATGTTTTGTGAATAAAAGGAACAAATGTTAAAAAAAAAAAACAAAAAAAGAACACTGCCATTTAATAGTTTTAAATGTTTTAATCCCTATGTTAAAGATATAATCCTGTGGCTAGAAGAAAAACACCAGGATAAAAGTAGTCCTAACCAGACTGTTAGGACCTATAGCTTCTATTTTAATGAAACTTTAAATAGGAATAAGAGAACAATTTATGCATCCTCCCAAAATTACAGATGTAAGATTCTTTCTAAGAATTACATCTATAAGAATCCTTAAATCAATTACAACTGCTAGTTGAAAAATTTTTATTAATAGACATGAAAAGGTTAACAGGAAATATTTCTTTATGTTTTGAAGGGCAGCTTTCCTCAGCCTTTGCAGTGCTAGAGTTATCACTATGTGCCCTAGTACCCAGATGAAATAATTCTTTTTATAGTTCATAGACTATTTAAAAATCCAGTGTTCTTCCTATAGCAAGAGCTCCAAGGATATTTTTAAAAATGTAGTAACACATTTCTAAGATGTGAAAAATAAATTTTTTTTGTGTGTTAAAACACATAGGAAAGAATCACCTGCATTTACTCTGTAATGAAAACCAACTAGGAGGAGTCTTAAACTGAAGCAATTTAAATTTAAAGAGAAACTCAATGATACTAAAGATCACAGAGAAACTTGAGACTAGAAATGTGTTTATACTAAAAGAAATGGTACCTAGGTATGGTGGGGCACACCTGCCATCCTGGCATTTGGGAAACAAAGGTAGGAACAGCAGGACTCAAAGTCATTCTCAGCTATATTGGAAATTAAAGGCCAACTTGGACTACAGGAGAATTTGTCTTAATCCTCCATGTCATAAAATAATGGTTTCTGTATTTATTCTATATAGTGAGGACTCTTATTTTATGGAGAAATTTATGTGACCAAAGAGCTTAATTTGAATGTTTGAGCTTCTGTTGCTCAGTGGTCTTTTCCCTGAATGGAATTTGGTTTGTCAGCAAGGAATACCAAAAGTTGTTTGCAAAGAACCACATGACTCTCAGTTAACAGACATGTCTAGCTGACTACTAAAATATTTCTGCTGACAGGAAGCCATAGAGGTTGTGTGGCAACAGTGTAAAATCAAACATTTGATGAACTGAATGGTCATCAATGAACTTTACTTGTATATATCGATGAGAAGGGACATTTCCAAGCTAAAGGGATTTATGAAGGCCTTTCTGTAGTCATAAATTGGTATCAGTAAATTCTGAGATCAGAATAGCTTCAGTTAAGAAACAAATGTATTTGAAACTTGACAACTGAAACAGATATCTAGATGCTACATGCATCTTTCAGGAATAGATCATTTAATCGTGTAATATAGTTCCACAAAACCTAGTTACAAATATATGACATTGTGAGTTTAGGCAGAAACTAGTATCTTCCCATCTAAAATCCTTAGCAATGCCATCTGGTATCCTAAAAGGGAAGATACAAAAAGATGTCTACAGTGTGCTGCCATTTGGTACCTACTAATAGTAATAGCTGGGTACCATGCCCATTTTAGGTGTGTATTCATAGAATAGCATCCAGGAGATTCAGAGGACTTTGATTTTATAATCAAAGTACTATAACTCTTTTTTTTGACATTATTGTTGGCTCTGTGCAGGCCTCATATGGAAATGAGGTAAACTTTGTGGCAAAGTTTTATGTCTAGAATTAACTAAAAACAACCAAATATCAGTGGCATTTGATTTCCTGTTTCACAAATTTTAAGATATGAAAAATATTATGAAAATGTTGGTAAACTTGAAGTATTTGTGCAATATTTTGTCTGACTCAATTATATAAATTTACTCTATGGTAGAATATGAATCATTAATACTTATCACTTACTGTATACAAGAATTGAGATTAAAAGTATTTTTTTTATAAAGTACAGTTTTTGTACACTTAAATGTTTTGATGGTTTGATGATGAATCAACTTTTCAGAGGAGTTTCCCCTCTCCCCAGTGTCAGGGGAATACCAATAACTTACAATTACATCCTACTAATCGTTTCAATTTTCAATCATTAACTTAGGTCAAATGCTCACAGGAGTTAAAAAATAAATCCCAGGATTCATCCAGGTTAAATATATGATTAGGTCTGTTTTAAATTTTTAGCCCACTTTCCTGAGTAAAAATGTATATGAATGATAAGAAAATGAAGTAGAAAGAAAGCTGTAATGGCTACAAAAATAAAACTAACCAAGTCTTAACAACTCAGGAATATTGAGATAAGCTTATTTTTATATGTCTGGATAAAATTAAGATTCTTCTTAAAGAATAAGCAAAAAATTTTTTCAGAAATCAGATATAATAGATTTTTATACCTGCTTGGTCAAAATTAAATATAATTTTCTAAAATTTTATGTAAGTTTTAAAAACAAACCATTTCAAGTATTTTACATGCCTTTTTTTGTTTTTGTTTTGTGTTGCAGCCATTATATCTTGCCATTCTTTCCCAGCATACCTCTGTTTTAACAATGCTTTTTTCCAGTTGAAGACTATTTGGGAAACATAGTACAGTTATCTTGAAATGCACATCTGTTAGGCAACCAACAGACTATATCATATTCCCCACCCCCAATCACAAACTGTCTGAGGCATTTTTCTCTGATAAAGAAGACACACTGAATGAGGTATCATCAGGATCCGGTGAGGCATGACTGAAATCCACCTCTTCTAATTCCGGAGGTAAATCTGACAGCAGTGCCTATGTCAAAAAAAAAAAATCAATTGTGTTTGATTAGTATGCAGTCAGACATTTTAAAATAATTTTATGTTAATAGTTATAGTTCTTTAAATTTATTATTATCGATTTAAAGAAAAAATTTTTAAGGATTTTACACAATTCTTTACCTAAAACAGTAAGTCTTCATATAATATTAGGAAAGAACAAAATATAGATGCCAAGTATGTGGATTAAGTAAAGTAGAATCTTAGACAAAGGGGCAATCAAAAGGGAAATGAGGAGCTCTTCTGATGACACCAGTGACATCTAGGGAGGCATGGTTGTAGACATGAACAACTATTTCAAACCAAGGACCCTTAGCAAAGGGCTTTTAAGTGGTTGAGGCAAGCAGTTTTTGTGCTAGTTTAGTGTGTTCACTTCTTACTCATAAAAAGCTTAAAATTTCATTCTTTATTGGAAATATTCATGCTTCATTACCCTTTAAGGAAACCTACATTTCAACAAAGACCTATTTTGTTTTGTTAAAAGAATAAATGTAGCAGTTAGGGAAGATATTCTTCTATTTTACTTTAGCTAAAAGGCTAACAATTTGAAAAGACCATGTGGAAATTTTGTTTGTTTCCTTTCCTTAGACTACGTCCACACAGGAGGCAAAGCACCCACTAGGGACAGTTCAATATAAGATTATGGTGGGTTTAATGATGTATTTGCTTATTTCTTTACTGGAACAATTAGATATTCCAACTTCTATGAGCTAAGCTTAACCATGTTCTAATTGTTTCTAATTGTGTATTTATAGAACATGTGTCTATATTAGAGAAATAGTCAAGTTTTATGTGGCTGACAGTTCTGGTACCCACTTAACCATAAGAAATTGGACATAAAATAACATAGTCTATATGGAAATTTTTCAACAGCATCACTTGTATTGTGGGTTTGTGGAGATTAGTAAACAAGAAGCAAGGGAAAAGAAACAAATGAAAGCTGACTAGAACCCAATTAAGGAACAGAAAGATGGGACATGCTGGGGGAACATAAGAAATATACTGTTGAAATAAGATCTGATTCTCTTAATATAATAGTTACAATTATACATCCTGTATTTTTTTGCCTTGTAGCACACAAATAAGAAAAACACATTCTACTTTTTGTCAGGCTATATAATGAAAAACTAACATATGTGGAAAAATTTATTATTTATTTTTGTATCACTAAATTACTCATGGGTGTATACTGAAGATACCACATGCTTTCTGAGGTACTAAGTTGCAGTAATATGAAACATACCAATTTCTTTTAGGACACCAAGCTACTGTGGATCCAGTTCAGGTACAAAGGGGCCTTTGTTAATACAAGCCGTTCAGAATGTAACATTAGTGAATTCAGTTCATGATGCAGTTTAAAATATACCATGTTAATGATGGAAAGAGGTTCAAATTGGCACTGACTGAATATGAGCTTCATATATTGGAAAATCAAGTGAATTAGAAATTTTCATGATATTCCAAATTCTAGTCAAAAGACCCTCAAACTAGAGAGTGGTGTTATTTATTTCTTCTTCATTGCATTAGATACAGTTGACTGACTAAAATTGAGAATAGAACTTAAAATGTTCATTATATGAGGTAGTTCATAGCACTGTTGATGCATGGATTTCACTTCAAAATTCTTTCAATATCTTACTGGACAGAAATACTAGGACATTAAGCAATTCTGTCAATGATTGAAACTGCCCTTTTCACAAAGATACAAGTAGGCACAATTAAATTTCTTCTATTCTCCCTTCCCCCATATTGCAGATTGAACCCAAGGTCTCATTTACTCTGAGAAAAACACTCTGTCAATGAATCACACATCTACAGCCTCAATATTTTTTATTACATGTTTTTCATCAGTAACAAGTATTTTCGAGCTCTGACCAAATGCCATTTTTCCCAAGAGATCATTAACACTTTCTCCAAATAAACACTCAGTCTCTGTAATACTTATTCTAGGCTCTAAGATGCGAATGTAAAATTGATAATCATTCTTATCCTCCTTGCAGAGTGGAGAAATTGAAGTTTAAGAAAGGCGATCGATCTGGCTAGGATCACACAGTGAATTATCAGGGGAAGAAAGACCATAACTAATGACTTAGAGCAATGTTGGCAACATTATCTGGATGTTAAAATGGCTATTATTGATTTTAAAAAGACAACCTTTAGGTAATCTAATGTTTCAGTTGTAAAGTAATATATATATATATATATATATATATATATATAACCCTGGACTTCTTTATAGGGGCAAAATATCCCATAGATCACTTATCCTACTTATCCAAATAAAGATTAATGAAAAAAATACTGTATATTTTTTAAAGAATAAGAAAGTAGTGACAAGAGTTTCTATTTTAGTAAATCAGATAAGATATATTTCCAGAAGTAAACTTCTGAGTATTTCAAGGGTTAAATATCATCAATTTAAGATATAAACTGGATTACTTTGTTTATCACTACTAGTATCATATATATGTAACTATATGTATAATTCATTCATTTTTCTGTTTAGAGGCTATACACATGATCTTCCTGCCTCAAGTTTCTAAGTGATTACAGGTGTGTGTATCCAGCATAGCTAGTGTCTTTTATGCTTGGAGAAATTAGTTTGAAATTCATTATACTAAATGAGAAGTACAAAATAATCAGTTTTTATTTAGGCTGCTGACTCTATAAGCTGTGACATTTAGTATAATTTGGTATAATTTTCTATTTCAACCAATGCTTTGTTCATATCTTATTTTAGAAGGTTTTTATCAGAAGAAAACTAGAAAAAGAAAAGCAACATGCATGTTCCTTTCTTATTTGTTAGTAATCTTTGGGAAAGAATGATAGTAGAGCTGAAGTTGGAAGTAGAAATCCAGACAATGATTTATTCTAAGATGCCAAGAGACAATGACAACTACTGGTTAACTAGTTCTAGAACTGAATTAAAAATGATATAAGATGTTTCAGACAAGAAACATCTAAGTTAGTCTAAACTTGGGGCCTATTTGTGTGTGCGTGCATATGTGTGTGTGTGTGTGTGTGTGTGTGTGTGTTCTACAACTATTTAAAGCTATGTTACTAATGGGATTGTGTTCAATACTATCACTCTTATTCATTTAAAAATCTGTATTTTAGGTTCTTAAAAAAACATCCTTTTTCTTTGTTTTTTAATTTTTTTCTATGCTTTGCTTGCTTTTGTTAGTTTTAAGGTAAATTCTCAGTTTATAGCCAAGGCTGAACTCAAACTCACAGCATTTCTACCATCTGAGCTTCCTTAGTGCTGGAGTGATGGCATAAGCCACCATGCCTGTCTTATAAACACGTTTTCAATATGCCAATATCATGTATAATGAAGCAATAAGTTTAACGCTGGCCCAGGCAACTAGAGGCTTCTGAATTGTGATCTCTATATATGGTCAGAGCTGAAAGAGTAAAATTCATCAATCTGGATAAACAATATTCATGATGGCTTTAGTCTTTTGAAGAGACTCATAACTTAAATTTTATGTTTCAATATAACAGTTAAATATACAAATATACTTTCTTTCTTTGAAAGAAAGGAGAATTATGGGATGTTCAGACATTACTCTAATCGCTGGGATGAGCTATGTATGTATAATCTTCTTTGGGTGTTTTGTTTTGTGGTATGTTGGGGGTGTATTTTTATTTGGGTTTTTACTTTTGACATTTTTTTGATGAATACAATTTTCTAGGATAATTTAATAAAAGATACTTACCTATATTTCATATTACTCATATATAACTTTTATGATAAGGAATCAGCATGGTGTGATATAACTCAGCAGCAAATTTGATATCATTTAATATTAAATGTAATATTTTATACAATCAGGCTTAAATATCCATATATTATATTATATTATTTATATTATATTGATGTTGTCTCAAGAAAGACCTGAGGGCCAAAATTAATTTGGAAGGAATGTATAAACAAATATACATAGCAAAAAACAAAAGGTATTTCATTTTTGGATAGGAAGACTCAACCATTTTTACTTACATTGCAAAATGTGATACACTATGGTCACAAAGAATTTCATGAAGTAATTTCATGCTTTCTTAGTGAGGAGCAACATATTATAGAACAGACTATGTCCAAACATTTGTGAGTTCCAGCAGCTGCTGGTGAATAAATAAATGCCCATTTTTTTTTCATGCAGAAAAAGTTCCCCCAAACACTTAGTCTAGTTACGGGTGGAGATAGCTGTATCTCTACAAAAGTTTTGTGGAATTTCTTGAAAATTAATTTTAAAATTTGGTTTTCTCTACTTAAAGGCTATCCTACAATTAAGAAAATATTCTAAGCAGCTATTTAGACTTTGTATTATAGTAGCACACACACAGAAATAGGAACCTCAAAAACTATGTTTACAAAGATCATAAAATAACCATTTGCTCCATGAAATTCAAAGCTGGAACACAGACTACAAATGAAGAGATATGAAGAATCCATATATGACATGCCATTTTTCAACTTGACACACTGTGGCTTACTCGTCTCTCATGGGACTTACCTGCTGCTGTTCTTTATCATCAGCTTTCATAGCGAGAATCAGGTTTCTAACAAAAGTCTGGAGCTTAAAGTATTTTTGCTTTTGAATCTCTAGCTCATTTTCAATGAATCTGACTTCTTCATTCTAAAAAAGAAAACATCAAGCAATACAATTATGCCATGTAGACTCAAGCCTGTACACGTTTGATGAACAATAAAGCACAAAAGTAATCACAGAATAGGAACAATAAAGAAAAGAAAATTTTATCATAAATAAAACATAGAAGGACATTATCCTAGTATTCAAAGGCTGCATTTTAAACAAACCATCAATAGAAAACAATTTGCAAATAGATTCCAGGAAGAGAGGAAAACAGGAAAGACTTATCTTCTTGGAAACAACTTTCCTATATCAAACTTAATTAGCATTTGGATTAGTGTTAAGGATACAGTCCAACTAACCCCGAGAACAATAGAAGATGAAACAATATTAAGTATATTATTCACAAAGTCAAACTCTAAAGTGAATATTTTGTACCAGGAAGGAACTGAAATTACTAAATGCAAAATCTAAAATAATAAAATGCCAACAATAAAATAGGAGGCAGAGGCAGAGGATCAGGAGTTCAAATCCAGCCTTGACAGTCTACTGAGTTGAGGCTACATGGAGACTTAAATAAAACAACAACAACAAAACAAACAACAACAACAACAAAAAGAATTGAAGGAATCATTAGAAACATGCTCTAAAATTAAAACACAAACTACATACTGGAAGAAAATACTCTAATTCACACAAAGAAAAAAAGATATCAAAAATTTTAAAACTAGTCACAGAAAAATGTAGGCAGAAAAATTCAAGCAGACATTTCATGAAAAAAGTTATACATTCAAATCATACTTAACATAATTCTCATTAAGAAAATGCAGATGAAAACCACAGAGAGCTACTATCACAAGACTCAATTGCTAGTGAGAATATGGAGCAATCGAAAGTCTCAACATGGCTTGGGGGATGTCAGATAATAAGGGGATTTTGCAAATATTTATCATAAAATTCAAGGTATTCTTTCTTAGTAGTTCTACTATTAATTATTTAGTTTACAACAATGAGAACACATAAATTTGTTTTTGCATGGTTCAGGCTGCGTTCCATATTGTTGTAGTTTGAATGTGAAATTCCCGCCTTAGGCTCCTGTCTTGGAGGCTGTGAAACATTTATGAGCTAGAGCCTTGCTAGAAGGTGTGAGTCACTGGAAGCTGATGTTATTATAACTGCTACCACTTCCTGTCTTCTGTCTGCTTGTGGATATCCATGCACTGTGACCAAGCCCCTCACACTTCTGCCCGGTGCCTTTCCTGCCCTAATAGGCTGTGTTCCTTTCAACTGCACACCAAAACAAAACCTTAAATTGCTTGTCAGGTATTTGATTACAGCAATGAGAAAAGTAACTAATACACAAACAAATAAACAATTTGTCAAATTTGCTTAAAATACATTAAATTAAAAATGTGAATGTCTCTGTATGGATATTTTTACTGTTTGGGAGCTATGTACACTGATTAATTCTTGTTGTCTAATAGAAGCTTTGCACTATTTGACTATTAACCATCTTCTGAGCCTCTCACTGCAGCCTTGAGTGGTCACCATTCTGTTTCTTTGAGTTCAATTATTTGAGATACCAAATGTAAGTGGGAAAATGCCATATTTATCTTTCTGTACATGACTTATTCCACTTAGCATAATTTATGTTCTCAAATTTTATTCATGATTTCATAAATGGCAAATATTATTTTTGTTGAAAAGTACTTGTAAAGAATATTGTAAATAATATGCATTCCATAATTATTGAAAAGGCAAAATTTAAAATTCTTATTATAGAAAATAAGTACTCAAAGTGATGGATATGTTAATTCACTTAATTTAATTATTTTACATTGTATTCATAAATCATACTATAACCTTGTAGCTCATGAATAAATAAAGGTATAGTTTATCAATTTACAATTAAAATATAAATTATTAATAAAATAAATAGAATAGAATAAATTATCACTCATTCTCCTTGACAAAAACTGTATAAGTAGATGGAATATTCTTTCTAGCTGGAGACCTGGTCTGGGAATACAGCAGGAAAGGACTTTAAACAGGATCAGTTCAAAATGCTTCCTAAAACCATATTAAAATTAGTTGATTGTATGGCTATTTTGGTATTTCAGTCAAGTGGATGTTGTGGTATTAATCATATCCAATCTGTGGACATGTTTTCTATCTACTTATTAGTTCACTTCAAATCTTAATTTGTGTGATGAGACTGCTTCCTTCTAGGCCACTTAATAAGTGAAACATCTGTCCAAGCTAAATTTCTGTTCAGTCACTATACAACTAAGCTAAAAGTAAGCATTCTAAAGAAATTCAACATGCTTCTGCCATTCTATGTTTTGCAATTCTAAACCTTTGCTTTTATTAGAAGTCATTGTCAGAGTGTTAGAAAAATGTTGACCAGAAAATGGTTTTCTCTGGTTTTGCTTTTTTGTTTCATATTTCATGCATATACATATGATATATGGATAGTACGTGTGGTATGTATGTGCACATATGTGCATGTGAGTGCATGTCTGTGTCTCTGTGTGTGTGCATGCGTGTGCATCTGCATTAGTGTGTGTTTGTGTGTGTGTGTGCATGCAAGCATATGTTTAGTTGCTTGCCACCTTAATTTTTGAAACAGGGTTTCTCACTGAGCCTGAAACCCCACTGTTTTAGCTATGCTCAGTTTGTCTTTTGTCCCTGTATGTCCAGCACTGGGTTTACAAGTATGTGTCACAAGGCTGGGCTTTTCATATGGGTACTGGGAATCCAAGCTCAGGTCCTCGTGACTTTATAGATTGAGCTATCTTCCCAGGCCCTGTTTTGCTTTTGCTGTTGAGGTTTTTGAATTGTTATTTTATTTTTCAGTCTCATTGAGACAGAGTCTCATAACTAGGCTAGCGTTGAATATGCTGTGCAGTGAAAGTACCCTTGAACTTCTGATCCGTCTGCCTCCAGTTCCTAAATTGGATGCACTAAGCACACTAGGCACAAAGTCATTTGAATACAGGCAGTATCTATCATCATTTAATGGTGGCTTATTTGCACACACACAGTCCTCATGAGCTATACTTATAGTCCATCAAAAAACATTTTAAAAATATTAGTTCATATTTGCAAAAGTCATGAAAGCATCTTTTCATATGCAGATCTCTAATTTTCCATGCAAATATTTCCCTTCTTTGGTATTTATGAAATGTTTGAAAAACATAAACAGCTTTAAGATAATTTAATATTGCAGACACTTTCTTCTCAGAAATGCTTTTTGCAAGCCTATTAAATGCTTCCTAGATTACAGGCAGTAATTTATGTGTACTTTAGAGATTTTCCTTAGTAAATGGAGTACTTGTGAAAGCATTGAGTAAGACAATAACAGTCACCAAGTTTTACAAAATAATGTCTACATATTTTGGTAAAAATATTCTCTACATTCCCAGTAAACTGTTTATATTTTGCAAGATGATTGTTGTGAGACACAAGGCTGCAAATATGCCAGAATTTTGATCTCTGGGAAGGCTATTAATGGCTACCAAGTCTGATGTGCTATTTTATGATATAGTTACTCATGCCACAGGTATTGTGCCCATCAGCATGCCTTCTAAGGATTTGGAATTAGTTACAACTCCCAGAAATATGGGTTTCTAATGATGTATATCAATCAGGAATGCTACCACATCTAAACTCTGTGTTAATAAAATGCACTATAGATATATTCTTTTAGATTGCTATAATAAATCTCAAGCATAAAAGATGAATTCAATGTGGAAAAGTTTAAAAATGCTGTAGCCCCCAATACTAAATGAATTTATATCAATAAACACTTGGGAAATGGTATTAAATATATTTCCAGAGACAAAATAATCTATTCAATTACTTTCTCATCAACTGCTTGCTAAACATATATGTGTAAGGGTCTCCCAACCAAGTAATACCGAGGCAATTAAAATACGTTTCTGCCTTTGAGAAACTTATGTTGAATGTACTTAAGAAATGAAAAAACACTTTTACCCTTAACAATGTGTGTATATTTCAATAAAGTACAGCAATTTATTTCAATATATTAAATTTCTAAACTGGCATGTTCTACACCACAATATGCGATGGCAACTCCAGGCACAAATTTTAAAATAATGTATATACATACGTATGTATGTATGTGTGTGAATATATATATATATATTTCTGCATATGCACAAATAGAATGCAAGAAAAGAAGTTTAAATATGATAGAGATGATTATGAATGTCCCTAATGACATATTATGATGACATTATACCACAATATTTCCCACGTTTGAAAGCATTAGGTTACTAAACTGTCTTTTAGAATTCAGTGCAAACATTCACTGACATTTCTAGGCTGGCTAATAATCTATGCTGCCTTCCTTGGTCTTTAACTGCAAACCTTCTAAGTAGACTGGCACTGAAAAGGGGAGAGGTCTTGGAAAGAATCCTCTAAGTCTTGAGCCCAACCCTATTTGACCTGTTCAAGAGTGCTAAGTGGGACACACTTAACAGCTGTGCAATCCAGTCCTCTCGGCTGGACTTTCCACAGCCTGTGCCAAGTAGTGACCTGGCCTGCAGAGTCATTTTAATCCTGAACCAGTATTTAAAAGTATTATATGACCATGGAGGAGTCATTTGTGTGATCTCTTCTAATTCAGAACTAGCAACTTTATTATTAAGCTAGTTGAAATACAAGTTTATTTTCTATTGAAAATGTATTTATCAATTTTTAAGAAAAGATCACTTTCTAGAACCCAGACTGATCTTGAATTCCTGGAACTTACCCTGCCTCAGCCTGATGACTGCTGGGATTACAGGTGTGTCAGAGCATATCTAGCCATCAATGTAGCTTAAATATAGAATTTTATTGTGCCTTCTGACCACTTAGCAAATGAAATTCAAAAATCAATTTCCCTCTGTGTTTATAACACTCAATATTTTAAAGCTTGCCCTGTTGCGAACATTAGAAAAACAATTTTCACAATGGCATCAATTTCAGTTATACTATACTAAAACTGAAAGGATTTTTCTGAGAAAAGTGACAGCTGTTTTCTAATTAAATGGTGGTCTTTGTTACTAGCATAAGCTGTAAACGCTGATTATGTTCCACAAAAAGAAATTTTGTATTTAGAAAGAAGCACTGTGTGCCAAAATTTCAGAACGACCAAAGAGTTTCCTAGCAAGATAAGCTGCCGAATATCACTGGGAGAGAGCACTGTACATTTATCCAAAAAACATATTGGTAAACAGACCGATAACTTATGTCAAAATTGAGTAAAAACAAAATTATGCATGACACACTATCAAAGGATGCCGTCCAATTTAGTAACAAATGACATTAAGAAAAGGCCATCTTTATTCATATTTATCCCATATTTTCTTTGGGAATTGTGTTTTAAATTCTCATAACAATTGGGTATGAGTATAGTCTTTCAAGAAACTGCAATCCCCTGGGTAGTGGTGGTGCAGGCCTTTAATCTCAGCACTTGGGAGGCAGAGACAGGTGGATTTCTGATTTCGAAGCCAGGCTGGTCTACAGAGTGAGTTCCAGGACAGCCAAGGCTATACAGAGAAACCCTGTTTCGAAAAAACAAACAAACAAACAAAAAACAACCCTAAACCTGCAATCCAATAGAAAATTAGCAATGGACACTGAAAAAGAAATTCTCCCCTTAAATACTTAGCCCTCACATGTTACTGTTGTGTTTATTTTGTTTGAGGCAGGCTTAATGTTGCCCAACCTGATTTCAAATTTCTGGGCTAAAGTGATGTTCCTGCCTTATCCCCACACATAGCTGGGGCTCCAGCAGCTTTACCACCATTTAAAAGAAAACAGTCTTTCCCATAAACTTCACATTAATTGTCACTATGTGTTGTTATCACTTGCTGAATACTATTGATGTTAAATTTTGAGCCAGTAAACAGTTGGTTTAAAACCATAAACAACTACATAAGTCAGAATTATGAAAGTGCCCAACATTTTGACTAATTTTCAAGATGCCTGAGAAAAATCAGTACAGAAGACCAGTCTATCAGACAGAAAACTGAGACGCACCCTATATCTTTTCTATTCACTAACTTTCCTTAATAAAGTCAGGCTTTGAAGTACTTTTTACCTTGTAATCCAGGAGAGTATTCTCTTGTTCAACCTCAGAATTGCTTATCATGTCACTTTCTTCATCATCGATAATTTCTATTTTCTGTAACACAAGCAGAGAAACTTTCATATATATACATATATATATATATATATATATACACACACACATATGTATATGTATGTACATACATCAGATCAATACATACAAAGTATACAACATATCTCTTCAATATTTAGTTTGGTGACAGAGTGATCTAGGCTATCTAGATTAATTAAACTTTGATAATTGGCCCCACCATGTTATACACAGCATGTGTGTTGACCCTCATATCTTTAATTGGTGATTTGTAGCTCCTTCCAGTGATAACAAACCAGCCTGAAGTAAGGGTAATCTATTTTAATTATACACAGGCACACACACACTATAAAGGGGTTTCCTTTCTGTTCCAATAAGGCTCTTCCTTCTAATGAAAAATGTTAACATATGGCATGCATCCCAAAGGAAAACACAATGTCTAAAAATTCACATGTTTATTGCATTCCATTAGCTACACAATTGAAAGCAGACATCTATGATATGATGATGAAAATCGCATGATGATTAGTTCTCTTCATTGGACAGTAACAAAGACAGTAAAGAGAGGACAGAGACAGGGAGAGGGGCTCCCTCAGCTTCAGAATTAGCACACAGCAAAACATGTGCAGTATCTTGTGCACAGTACATACTTAAATATCTGTCAAAATAAACAACACAGCACAGTGTTGATAAAAACAATGACCAATAAGCTCCAATCAGGAGGGCTAAGCAAATTCTTTAATTTCTGTTTTCAAAAAAAGGAAACAAAAACAAGATCAATGAAAATGTTTTTCTTTATATGTAAAAAATGAAGTTAAGGCAAAACAAACTATGTTAAAACATTTAAACACTACCAACCCAAAAGAAAGTTTCAAAAAGGAGGAAACTAAACCTTATTTAGTCACTAGACAGTCTTTTAAGAACAAGCACCTTAATAGCATCATGCCATAGGCAGAATATAAAATTAGATTTCTTACCCAGATATATTGAATATATGTGTATATAATCCTAGCGTTTTCACAAGAAAACTTAAAATGATCGTACTTGGTATACTGCCACTAAGGATATGATACTACACAGTGTTTCTGACCTGTAGTCTATGAGTCAGAAGGACAGCTGTAGTGAAACTGCCTTCTACCACTGCATGGACAGTAGCCTAATTTTTTGTTTCCTATTGCAATCACTATAAACTTAAGTCTTAATCAAATCATACTTCTTGTTCTAAGGTCTTAAGCTTTTCTACCTATTTTAATTGTTTCTTGGAAAATGGAGCTAGGCATTTAAGAGAAGGAGGCCCCAACGGCCACTGTATAGATTGTGCATATAAATAGATCTTATGTGTCTTGGATTTGTCATCCATGACTAATAATTGGGGGCACTCAAAACTTACAGGCAGAGGAGATCAACCTTTGAAAGTTTGAAGTTTTGTCTCTGAAAATCAATTGTTCTTGAAAAATTAGGTGCCTAAGTGACTCTGAGTCATACCTCACAGCTTCATTTGTTATTTTCAGCTGTCTGCTGCTGATGAGATGCGATGCAGAGAAATTCAGGCTAAAAATGAACACATCTTTAGGGGAAAAGATATTTAAATTGTAAATAATTGTTTATATTTTATACACTATAATTTACATCTAGAGCAGAAGGAGATATTTGCTGAGGTTTAAAATATTAGGACAGTTTGTTGTGGAAACAATGATAATTAGCTACTTGATGAGGAAAATGACTGCCTCAAAACCAAACCTAAATTTTCAATATGCCTGTTGAATTTAGTGTTTTGAAGAATCAAACATGGACTTAAACTGGGAGTTAAAAAGAAAAAAAATACAATGGAATGCAATTCTGAAGTCTATTTTATATGTAGAAAATGTGAGATATTGTTGGTATTTAAGAAATATGAGCCAAAATGTATAATTTATGTGCTCTGTTTTTATTGAAGAGGTGCTCAGGATTATAATGCCAAAGAAATTATGATTGTGATAAAAGCCAGAGTAAATTTTGACATCATAGTTACTTTGAAACAGAAAAAAAATCCATTATAAGGTCTGTTTTAATGAGAATCACACATAGAGCATTGATTCAAAAGCAAAAAGAAAAACATGATTGCATTTCCTTTTGTGTCTGGCTCGGTTTAATACTGTCTTGATTCCTATATAACTTTATGTGGCCAACATCTAAACAAATTCTGCTAAAACAGCTGCTAAGGGAACATCACTACATGTTTATATTTTTACAAAACCCAATTTAATCCACATACAGCCTGTTCCTGCTGCTATTCAAATTCTTAAAATACCGCCTTTCAATCTTTGCTGTGATGTTGAAAGCAATTAACAGAGTCCAAGTTAACCAGAAAAAAATAAGTTTCTAAATACAATATAGATAGTGTGATGGTTTATATATGCTTGGCCCAGGGAGTGGCACTATTAGGAAGTGTAGTATTGTTGGAGTAGGTGTGTCACTGTGGGTGTGGGCTTAAGACTCTCATCTTAACTGCCTGGGAGTCAGTCTTCTGCTAGCAGCCTTCAGATGAAGATGTAGAACTCTCAGCTCTGCCTGCACTATGCCTGCCTGGATGCTGCCATGTTCCCACCTTGATGATAATGGACTGACCCTCTGAACCTGTAAGCCAGCCCCAATTAAATGTTGTCCTTATAAGAGTTGCCTTGGTCATGTTGTCTGTTCACAGCAGTAAAACCCAAACTAAGACAGATAGGTATGACCTGAATAGGGAAATCCTTGGATACAAGCACCAGCACTAACAAAAGCTTCCTTCATGATCTCCAGCTAAACTCCATTTCAATTCTGCCATCTGCCCAATGGAATCAATCTGCTCCATGCTCAGTGTGTTGAAGAAATTAACTTGTTATATATAAAATATGTCATACTTGAACTATTAGGTTTTCATACTTGGAAATTTCCAAAAGTTAAAAAAGGAAGTATTTTAAATTACTTATTGAGTAGTGAACGAGGTACTAAATTCATATAGAAGTTCTGTTTTGGTTTACAGAGTAAAGCAAGACTTTATCCTGACAATACAGATGTTGTCATCAATTGGCACAGTGTCCTTGAAATCCATCCTGTAATGAGGAAAGAATCTCAAACTGTACATACCACATTATCTGCGGATACTGCCTGATGCTCTTCATCCTTATGTGCCCTGGTCTCATTTGGGATAAGTTCATTGGACTCCTCTATAGGAGAAAAAAAAAAGTAGAGTTCATATCTTGTATCTCAAAATCTTAATATATATTTTTTAAAAATACTTAATTTGTCTGTTTTTTCAAAACCATACACATGGCAAATCACAAATATGCATTGTTTTTAACTTTATTCCTATCTTATTTAGTCATACATTTTTGTTAGTTATACAGATGGGTAGAAATATATAAATAATCATCACTCTACTATTTATGATAGGAAAGATAGGAGAAACCTGTTATCTTCAGCAATGAATAAATACAGAAGCCACTTATGTGGTATGAAGCTGCTAAAAATAAAGTATAATGAGCTACTTGCAAGTGACAAAACTGAAAGATAAAATTTATGATGTAGGTACACACAATCTTATATTTGTAAAATACACACACAAATGCATATTATGTGCATATATAAATATGTGTATTTAATAAATGAAAACAAGAGAGGACACTAGTTTTCCAACTATTGTTTCCATTATTATCCCTGGCTAGAATTATATATAATTACAAAGGATTTTTATTTTTAAGTTTTTAAATTTTGTTTGGTTAAGCTTTTTGTATAATATTACTCATTTTTCTTTTCTTTGGTGGATAATGTCTTGCTACATAGCCTTGGCTGGCAAAGAACTCACTGTATAGAAACTTTAACCTTAAAGTTTTAATAATTTTTCTGTTTCTGCATCCTAAGTGGTGGATTTATTTTCAGGCCTTTGCCACCACACCTGGCTTTGTTCATTATAATAAGATAAAAACAGCAAAATGATTGTTTAATAAATAGTATAAAAATTTAGATGCAGATTTCCAATTGTATTAAAAGGCAGGATCATTTCAACACTTGTATACACACATCACCTTTGTACATCTTAAACATATGCAAAGAGATACTACTCATGAAAATATCCCTCTGCTCTTGTTTATATAAAGTTATTCTCTAAGGAATAAGATTATTTCTGTTCCCATAGTATTTCCAAATATTTTCAACAATAGACATAATGATCAAATTAATTATTTTAAAATAGAAAATAATAAAGCAGTAAGAGAGAAACTAATTCAGAACAACTAGTCTAATGAAAGCTGTCTGTGATGAGCTATGGCAAGTGTCTGCTTCAAGGCGCTGGGTGTGTCTACTACATTGCCCCTTTATTTTGTAATATCCTTGCCCAGATGCCTTAAAAATAGAGTAGGAATGTTTATCTCTGTGTCTCTCTTTTCTACACAGCAATTTCATGGAGATTATTTGGATAAATACTAGTAAAATTTCTCAGATCCTTGGTAAATAACATTTCAATTCAACTTAGAAAGCAGAACAAAAATATACATCATCCCGCCTAAGATTTTCCCAGTCCATTCATTCCCATGTATAAGCATGAAGACGGATTAGGAGAAGTCCATTTTTAAGGACTGTTTATGAGAATTCAAGTGTATGATATCCATGAAAACTTCAGCAGAATTTTAATACAATGTTCTGTATAAATTCAATTTAACTTTCTTATCTCTACCATATATTTTAAATTAAATTTTATTGTATGTTCTTGTGGTATATAACACAATATACATGTATATAGCACAAAGATTGCTACAATGCAACAAATTAACATATTTATCATCTCACAGTTTCCCATCCCCCAGGCAACAGCTGCTATCGTCACTTATTGAAAATCCTGAATACACAATACACTATCATTAACTATGGTCTTCATGCTTTTTATTAGATCTTTCCCCTTATTCATCACACACATTGTAACTTTGTACCCTCTGAATTCCATCTCCCCATTCTTATACCCCATTCAAAACTCCACTCTTTTATTACATTTGCTATATTTGACCTTCCTTGCCCTCCTATTTGCTGCAACACGGATGAACCCGGGGGATGTTATCTAAGTGAAATAAGCCAGACAGACAGAAAGAAAGAAAATAAATTGCATGATCTCATCTATTTGTGAAATGTAAGAAAAGTCAATTTAAAATTTTATAAAAACAATGATTCCTACACAAAGAAAAGTTTACCTATTCATTAGTTCAACATTTCAAGTCACAGACAGTTCAAGTCCTATATAATCAGTCATGAAATGAAATGGAAAGAGAGAAAATTGTCATTAGATTTAGCTGCAGTTCTAATATTAGGAATAGAGGTCTCAGAAGAGGGGTTATATTGCTCATCAACAAGATCATTACTGATACTGTTCCTTGTGGGATTGCCGTATATTCTTCTTCATATTTACTCATAATTTTATACACAGTTCCAGTTCACTGACAGCATATGTATGGTTTGATTATTTTAGAAAATTTATATAAAAGCTATTTTGAGGCTTCTGCAATAAAAAGGTGTAACATGATATGCTAAATAAGGAATGTTTTCTTCTGCATATAAATACTTTCAACATTAGCAAAATTTGGGATATAAAAACTGTCAGTGTGTCTTTGTAATTCCTCATACACACACAAAAAGGCCAGCTTTGCTAATTGAAAATAAAAAGTAGAATTAATCAGTGAAGACTCCAAGGGCACTCTATGGGGTAACTTAAGCTCACACTAAGCCATATAGAATTTATCTTTTGTTGCACACACCACATATAACCCACACATTAAGATATAGCTGTAAAAGATGCACTGCTAGAAATCTAAGGTTGTAAATATTATTTACTTTAAACAATTTGAATCTCAGGATAGTGAAAACCTTTAAGATTTCTCAAGTTACCCAGGCATTATTTTTGCTACAGTCTCCAAATTGCAGGAATCAATCCCACCTATTTTCACTCCCTCCCAGGAAAACAGAATAGAAATGGGGGGAAAGGAAGGTCAAGTGCAACGCAGAACTGACTGAGGTGATTCAGAAGGTCTGTGTCAGGGACCTACATGCTTGTTCAAAAACAAAGGATTACATGTGAAACTGTTAAAGAATCATGCACACTTTCTGTTAGCTGGCAAAGCCTGTGTCCTTTTGGAATTTGAAGGATAATATTTTCCCTTGCAAAGACACTGAAAGAAAACTGTATATTGTTTTTATGTGTTCATTTTAACATGTATTGTAATATGGAAGCACTAATTTAAAGATATTTTCCCTTTGAGATAGTTAAAACACTCCACTCTTTTTACATAAATAATTGTGTTTAAGGACTCTGAATTGTAGTAGTTAGGTTGAAAAATATCTCTACATCTCTTAGAAGGAATCAATGGAAATCTCAATGTAAAAGTAATTAAGCTACATTTTCACGATCAGTGTATTTCAGAGGTAGGTTTTAGCCTCAGCCAGATGATACAATTAGTTCTTACAAACGGGTCACAGAGTTGACACAGACAGATTAGTATTCTCCATCAGTGAAATGAAGAAACTGTACAGACCTAGTAGGAAACAGCACCACAAGGGCTCCTTCCAGTCTTTGAAAATGCTTTTCTGCAGCAATTTCTGAGGAGAATGAAAAGGTTACTGTTTGCTTGTGAAAAACAAGCCACTGGGAGAAATTCTAGGCAACTGCTTACTTCTCATCATGTGTTTTCTGATTCATACATTAAATTCTCTCTCTCCTTTTTCTCATTAGGTCTTGATTACTATGCTAGCTATCTAGACAACACACTATTATATGACAAAGGACCCTAGTACAGGAGCAGCAGTTTATTAAATGGGGACCATTAATGCAGACTTTAAAATTAACATTCGCTGTTTCCCCATTAAGTGCTTATTTTCTAAAATTCTGTTTCAGGAGGGGAAGCTGCAGTTGGGAATGGAAGTCTGCACTCAGGCCTATGTATTTTGCTTATCAGAATAGTTCCTCACAGCAATCCTGCCCTTTCAGAGAAACATACAGACCCTTCTTCCCTACCTACTTCAAATAACTGTAGGGCATTAGGCTCTAAAGACTCCATCATATAATTATTGGGAATAACCCAAGGATCTCCTGGCGCGTATTATTTTGGAAAGACTAACAGAAGATAAACATATATTTACTGGACCAACTATATGAGAACAAATGACCTTAGAAATCATGAAACACATTTTTCTTGATGATTTTTAAGCCTGCATCAGTTTTCCTATATCCTAAGCTCCTTTATCATTTGCAACCACAGGTGAGGAGGAAGAGAGGCAGGAGGGAAAAAGGAGAGGAAAGAGAGAGAGAAAGATGGAGAGAAAGAATATTCACATTTGATAATCTTTCAAACACCTGGATTTAAAATTCATTGCCCTCTTCACAATGACAGCTTTTCTATCCCTTTCATTATTCTACCCATTACAATTTGCCTGCCTGCCCCCTGGGCATGCAATTAATTGCTTTTGCAAAGAACCTCTTAAAGACTGATTCAATGGCCTCTCCTTTCTACTCAATTTCTATGAGATCATTGAGATAATGACCCCTCTTATTTCTGAAATCTTTTTCTTTTCTTGGATTTACTAATGGCACACTGTCCAGTTCTGTTGTTTGTGAATGTTCTTTCAGTAGCTAATTTTTTTCATGAGGCCCCAGCATGTAAATATTTCTCAACACACAGCCCTTCTCCATTGTCTTGTCTTGTTTTGTTTTTGGATTTTAATTTTCTCAATTAAAACTCTACTTCTGTGGGTAGGTGCTAATTGGCCTCAGTTTGGCAGATTACCACGTTTCTTGTCCTGATTTAAAATCTCTTTTGAGCTCCAGACCAATATTATCCAACAGTTCTCTATGTCCTGCTATTATCTAAAGTTCAGAACTGCAAACTGAATTAATCTTCCTAATGATAATCTTTCTACATAATGTTCTGGCAATAAAAATTTTGAAAAATTTTAAGGGGAAAATTGTGAAAAGACATAGAGCTAAATAATTTTACAGTTTTTCTAGAGTTAAAAGTAAAACTTCATCAGATATTAAGAGATTTTATAAAGTCATAGTTTAAAAGAGTTTAACCTAATACAATATGAAGCTTATAATTTTCACATGTGTACATGTATGTGTACCTGCATATACATATGCATAAACATATTTTATTTGTAAAAGCTACACTGCAACTAACTAAAGAATAAATTATGCAATAAATAAGTGTGCACTAATTGCTTAACTATTTGCAAAAATAAAATTAGGTATATTCCTCATACATCTTAAGATGAAGTAAATTTCCAGTGAAATTATTATACAATTGCCAAACTAATACCATAAAGATGTCAAATATATGAGTTTCCACATCCATAGGGCAAGAAGAGACTATAATTAGTATTACAAAGTCAGAAACCACAAAGAAAAATACTGCTATGTATGACAATGTAAAAATTATACGCAAAAAAATATCTACCACCAAAAATTCCAAAATGAAGGTGGTGACAGGAGGATCAGGAGTAATGAGAATTTCTTTTTTTATTGGTTATTTTATTTACATTTCAGATGTTATCCTCTTTCCCCATTTCCCTTCCAGCCAGGAACCCCCAACCCTGTCCCCCCTCCTCCTGCTTCTAGGAGGATGTGCCTCCACTCACCCACCCACTCCCACCTCCCTACCACTTCCTCAACACTGGGGCATCCAGCCTTCATGGGACCAAGGACCTTCTCTCCCACCTATGCCAGACAAGGTCATCCTTCCCTACAAGTACAGCTGGAGCCATGGGTCCCTCCCTATGTGCTCCCAGACTGGTGGTTTAGACCCTGGGAGCTCTGATTGGGTGGTATTGTTGCTCTCCCTATGGGGCTGCAAACCCCTTCATCTCCATCAGTCTTCTCTCTCACTCCTCCATTGGGAACCCCATGATCAGTTCAATGGTTAGTTGTGAGCATTCACCTCTGTATATGTTAGACTCTGGCAGACCTCTAAGGAGACAGCTATATCAGACTCCTGTCAGCATGCACTTCCTGGCATCCACATCAGTGTCTACCTTTGGTGACTGCACATGGGATGGATACACAGGTGGTACAGTCTCCAGACAACCCCTCCTTCAGTTTCTGCCTCACACTTTGTCTCCATATTTGCTCCCATGAGTATTTTGTTACTCCTTCTAAGAAGGACTGAAGCACTCACACTTTGGTCTTCATTCTTCATGAGCTTCATGTGGTCTGTGAGTTGTATCTTGGGTACTGCAAGGTTTTGGGCTAATATCCACTTATCAGTGAGTGCATACCATGTGTGTTCTTTTGTGATTGGGTTACCTCACTCAGGATGATATTTTCCAGTTCTATCCAGTTGCCTAACAGTTTCAAGAAGTCATTGATTTTAATAGCTGAGTAGTACTCCATTGTGTAAATGTACCACATTTTCTGTATCTATTCCTCTGTTGAGGGACATCTGGGTTGTTTCCAGCTTCTGGCTATTATAAATAAAGCTGCTATAAGAATTTCTAATTCAAAATAATCAAACTCAAATATCATCACTTCAAACAATACATCTTGTGTCCCGATCTAATGTCACTTTGATAAACCTATTCAATTAATACGTTGTTTATTTCCCTAATCAAAAACAAGGAGCAGTTCTTCACCTCACTTTTAAACCTAGGGTGATAGTGTTTCCTACTTGATCCAGAATCCTCTCTACACTGGAGCTTCTCAGGTATACTAAGTAATTGGCTAACATTCTAGAGCTCAAAGAAAGACTCAGTAATAGCACATAAGTGAAATAGATAAATAAACCAGAATCTAGTTGCCAGTAGTCTGAACCAATAGCTGTGAAAAATAGAAAAAGAGACAAGCAAGTGTGCAAATGAGTGGTTCTAAATTCCTCAAGTACAGACCGAAAAGACTATAGATTTTATTACCAGATTCAGAGAAAGTACACAGAAAAGACACTTACATAGTCAGAAAGCAGATTAATGTGCCTGAAGCTGAGGACACCAGGGGCACTGACTAAACATGGGATGTTTCCTGGGGTGATAAAAAATATCTAAAATTAAACTTTAGTGGTACAAATCCAGAAGCTTTACTAAAAATAACTGGATTGTGTATTTACAGAGAGTATTTTATTCTATGTAAACAGTAATAAACATTTTAATAAAATGACATTAGGAGTATTTATTTCTATGCTTGAAGTCAAATAAAATATTCTTCTTGGGTAAATGGTATTAATCTATGCTATGGGGTTCAGTCTCACTCAGAGATGTATTGAGAGGTATTGTAAGATGAGCCAGTTTAACTTCATTTAACAGGTGAAGAAAAGACTAATGAGCTGAGTTAAATGCTTTGCCCGAAACTGTACAATTTGCTAGTAGAAAAGTTTTGAATAGCACCTATTATTTCCGATCACAAGCCTATTTTCATTATAATATACCATATTCTATTTTGTTCAAGTCTTTGTAATCTCTCACCTAACTGACTAAGCATGCCAAATATAATAATTTACCTGCTTCTTGTATAAGGACTATTGTAATAACTAATATTTTTTAAAGTAGGGCATCACTATTGTGATAGATGAATGTTCTTTGTGATGACTTGATATAGAAGACTTTTTACATAGAAGCATTATAAAATAAATCTTTTTCTTTTCAAATGCTTGGTCATATGTTTTGAACACTCTAGACTTAAAGTGGAGTACACTGAAAAGCAAGTAAAAATACATCAAATTTCCAAAGGCTGTTATTAGAGGTGCAGAAAGTACCTTGAGAGCTTGCTTCGGACAAACAGATGGACACTTCATCATTTCTGTCATTATCCTCTCCTACTTCAGGCCCAGCTTCCTCTCCTGGTGTGAGTGCAGACAAAGAACCAGACTCAGACTGCTCAGAGAAATCAGCAGGGCCTCCTCTTGGAGGTGGGACTTCAATTCCCATTAAACGATATTTTCTTCTTCGATTCCCAATCCAAGTCTTTGTAAGAGAAATATAAGCAATTTTAGAAAATCTGGGCATTAGAATAAGAAACAAATGAGGCATAAAATATGATTAGAAAAGACATGTAACAAGAAAAATTTCATTAATTTTTTTTTTTAGCAGAAGAGGGTTTTTATTTAACTATTTAGACTTTCAAATGATATACAGGCTATTGAAGATTGAGTTTGTTCCTGTTTTTGTTGTTGTTGTTTGCAAGGAAAACAATTTACCAAATCTTTAAATAGGAAAAAAATTGGTCTTTTTTCAATGAAATAAGGCTTATAGCTATAACTATAATACAGTTCATATTCCACTTTGAATTTTGCTCTTTGTAGTTAAAACTGTGCCCTCTCTGTGTGTGTCTGGCTTCAAAATACTTGTTCCTAATACTCTGATTTTTGTTTTTATTACATGTAAAATCAATTGAAGATTTTTTTGTCAATATTTGAGATTAAACCCAGAGAGCCAAACATGTTACTACTGAGCTACATCCTTAGACTTGACTTTTGTTATTTTTGAAACAAAGTCTCAATCTGTCACCTGGCCAGGAGCTCACAATGTAGCCTGTGCTCCCCTTAAACTAATCCAACCCTCCTGCCTTAGACCTTGCATTGCTAGGATTATTGGTATGAGAAACTATGGCTAGCTCTAAAATTTTTATCTTAAAATAACTGGAAAGTCAACAGAAAAATTCAAAATTCAGAGCAAATTTTGTCTATTATTAACTTTGTTTCTTGTGACTTATGTCTTACAGAATTATAATACACTATTCAAAACAGTAGACAAGGTATAGTGGTGCATGCCTATAATTCTGGCACTTGGGAGGCTGAGGTATAAAGATTGCTGTGAATTTGATGCTAACTTGGGATACACAAGGAGTAACAGGCCAGCCAGGGCTAATTAGCAAGATAGATATATAAGAAATAATTGGATATATGCCTTGCCCAGCTCTTGGCTATTTCATATAAGAAGCCCTATGTAATCTATTTTGTGTTAATGTATGTTTTCATTTTATATTCTTAACAATCTATATGAGATCTTGATTCATATATATGTATATTATAAAACCATGGTTACCATCATGCTAAGCAAGTACTCATCAATAAAATTCATGGAGTTCTTTTTCATTTTCTTAATGATTAGAAATCTTAAATATCATTCCACATATTTATTTGCTACTCATATAGCCTCTTTAGTGAAATGTCTCTTTTCTTTTTTATTGATTATTTTATTTATTTACATTTCAAATGTTATCCCCCTTCCCAGTTTCCCCTCCACAAGCCCCAATCCCCTCCTCCATCCCCCTGCCTCTATGAGGGTGCACTGTTACCCACCCACCCACTCTTGCCTCAGTGCCCTAGAGTTTCCCCTATCCAGGGTCATCAAGCCTCCACAGAACCAAGGGGCTCCCCTCCCAGTGATGGCAGATAAGACAATCCTCTGCTACATATCCAGCTGGAGACATGGGTACCCCTTGTGTAGTTTTTGGTTGGTGGTTTAGTCCCTTGGAGCTTTGGGGGTCTGGTTGGTTGATATTGT
Source organism: Arvicanthis niloticus (assembly GCF_011762505.2). NCBI lineage: Eukaryota > Metazoa > Chordata > Mammalia > Rodentia > Muridae > Arvicanthis > Arvicanthis niloticus. Next base: position 63,575,393 of record NC_047679.1, read on the forward strand.
TGTTCTTCCTATGGGGTTGCAAACCCCTTGAGCTCCTACAGTCCTTGCCCTAACTTCCCCACTGGGATCCCTGAGCTCAGTCTAATGTTTGGCTGTGAGCATCCACACATTTGTCAGGCTCTGGCAGAGCCTCTCAGGAGACAGCTATATCTGTCAGGCTTCTGTCAGCAAGCACTTCTTGGCATCAGCAATAGTATCTGAGTTTGGTGTCTGCAGATGGGATGGATCCCCAGGTGGGACAGTCTCTGGGTGGCCTTTTCTTCAGTCTCTGCTCTACTCTTTGTTCCTGTATTTTCTTTAGACAGGAGGAATTCTGGATTAATAGTTTTGAGGTGGGTGGGTGGCCCTATCCCTCAACTGGAGGCCATGCCTATCCACTGGATATGGTTTCTACAGGTTCTCTCTTCCCTTTGTTGGGTATTTCAGCTAAAGTCCTCCCTGTTGGGTCCTGAGACCTTCTTGGGTCCCTGACAAGTGTCACGTTCCTAATCGAAGATATTTAACTGAATAACCAAGATAGTATTTTTAGAGTTCTTTAAATACTCTGTATTAATTCTTTGTCAGATATGTGGTTGACAAATATTTTATCTCAATGTATAACCTGAATTTCTATTCTGGGTTTGCTGCAGCACAAATATAAAACATCTTTAAAATTTTAAAACACTTTTCCTCAAGTTGCTGGTCAGAGGTATGTCAGACACCCTCAAAACTGCAGACCATTTTCATTGCTCTTGGTTGCCTACCAGACCTTGATGGTAAGACCTTGTTGTTGATCACAGAACTTGGGGAAATCAAGCTGATACTAACTAGGAAGCTTCCTCCTGGCTGGCCAGCTTTCATGGTACCAGAAAGTGTTATGTTGGTTGCTGAGAGCAAAAAGTCATCAATAGTCTTACCCAGCTGTGAATGCTGTGAGCTACAATAATGGTCAACATGGCTAAATACTCTCTTACCACTGATATAGTGGCACAGATATTATAGGAATAATCAACCATTTTCTGATTGCACTTAATTTAAGGCCTGCTCCATGGGAAGAAATGCATGCCTAGTTTTATAAATCTGATTAAAAACTCATAGGTGGGGAGCTCATAGGCACTACAGGTGAACATACTATTATTATGTTGCTTAATGGACATAGTGTCAAACTGTTCCCTAAGTTTGTATATTTCTACCTATAGATTAATGTAGCTCTCAGATCTTATTAGAGAAGTGTCTGGGCAGTGAAAGGGAGTTAATATAGAAACTCATAAATAGTCAAAGTGCAGAGAATAAGAATCTACTGTTTGAAAAGCAAAAACTGAGACATCTATATTACACCCCTTCCTCTAAGGCTCAGGGAACATTTCAGAAGATGAAGGAATGTAAGAATTTGTGAAGACCAGAGTGAAATAGTGTACCCTGGACACGACTTAACTGTTGTATTCATAAACTCATGGCAGACATAGCTGGATGCACAATACCTGCATGAGCTCAAGCCAACCAACATTTCAACATGGAGGGTACAGTGGCTCATGAACCCTGAGCTGAAGAGCTATTAACAGTTGATAGTTTCTGAGGTAAGAAAAGTGAGTTGTTTTTAAGGGTGAAGCCATAGGTAGGGTGACAGCTTCCTATTGATGGCTTTACATCCATGGTATATAGCCAATACAAACTGAACTCAGTGGCATTTTTTAAAAGAGGACATGCAGTACAGAAAGGGAGTGTGCATCAGGATGGGAGAGGATGTGGAGAGGAACTGGGAGGAGTAGAGGGAGGGGATACTGTGTTCAGATTATATTGTATGAGAAAAGAATCTAAGTAAAATAAAGGAAAAAGGACATGAAATTGGGAGGAAGTGGATCTGAAAGAAGTTATGGGGGATGTTGGGGATTAATATGATCAAAATACACCACATGCATATATGAAATTATCAAATAATAAAAATGTTTTTAAAATAAAATTTATTAATGTTTTTGATAATGGGTTCATTGAAATGATCAGTGACATTGGCAATTAGACTCACAAAGCAAAAGAGAAATGGCCCCCATTATTAATATTAAAAATAAACCAGAGTATATCACTGTAGACTTTGTAGACACAAAATAAATAATATGGGGACATATAAACATCTCTGATCAGACAAATGGATGACTTGGATAAAATGCAGCAATACTTTCAAAACTGCAAATTACCACAGTATAAACAAATTACTTGAGAACAGCATCTTAACTGTTAAGAAAATTTACTTCATCATTAAAAACTACCCTGTAAAGAATTCTCCAGGACCCCAAAGCCCATAGATAATTTTATGTTTAATGATAAAAAGTAGAATGTAAAAAATTCAAGGAATGAGAGTAAACAAGATATTCATTCTAGCTACTTATACTTAACATAGAAGTGATTTTAACTTACATACCAATTAAAGAAAGTATAGGACTATATACAGACTGAGAGGAAAAACTGAAGTTTGCAGATTATAGGATATAATTTATACAGAAGATCCCAAGAAATACTCCTACAAATAATAAGTGAAGTCAGCAATATCTGAGAATACTAATCAACACAAAGAAACCAATTGTGCTCCTATATAGTAAAACTAAATATACTGACCTGTGTATGGTGGCACATACCTTAAACCCAGCACTCTAGAAGCAGAGGCAGGAAGATCTGTGAGTTCCAGGACAGCCAGGGTTACATAAGTAAGACTTTATATCAAAAAGTGAATATATTAAAGTTATAATTTAAAATATTATATTATTTTCTCCCCATCCCTTGTTTTTGTGGTGTTGAGGATTAAATCCAGCTCTTTACCACTGGACTATACCCCTAGTCGTAGACTATATTCCATCCCTCAAGAAATATACCCATAAACTTAATAAAAATATGTGTAGGACTCATATGCTAGAAATTACTGTGTGTGTGTCCATATCTAAATACCAATACATGCCCCACTGTGTTTGTGGGGTCAGAGAATAACTTTGGGTGTCAGTCTGGCTTTCACCTTGCTTGAAATAGTGTGATTATAGACAT